>NC_084603.1:16956523-17116523 GCF_033807715.1 Cololabis saira
GAACTGATGTTCCCTGAAAGACTGAGCTCTTCTCCATTTGTCTGTGGGCGATGGTCTGCACATTACCTTTGTACAAATTAATACTATATTTAATAGGTGAATTCTAATTACAGTTGTCAAAAGAATAAAAGGATGTAAATCAGATTTTTTCTGGTCTCATGCTATCAAAGGAACAATGAACTAGTCCAGGGGTCGGCAACCCAAAATGTTGAAAGAGCCGTATTGGACTGTGAGGGACCAGAGCGGCCTCCCCACGTACAAGGGGACAAGGCAAAACTGGACCTGGGTGATGAGGTGTAAAAAAACCTTGCAGAGCGTAGAATGCCAAAAAAATAAGGCCTTTTATTTTATGTAAAAAACACATACAGGCAGAGGGCAAAATCAGTAATAAAAAAAAAAAGGCACAATGGGGCATAGTCTCTCAACAAGCTTCCTCCATTCAGCAGACCCCTCTTCTGGTATGCAGCTTCTGTTTATAAACCCTGGCAGGGTGGAGAGGTTGATTGGACACAGGTGTGCCACAATCAGTAGAACCAGGCACACCTGTGTGCTGCTTCCCCGCAGACCACGCCCAATCCTCCACTCTGCCACACACATAAAAAAAAAGTCCGGTGATGGTGAGAAGGGGAGGGGTTGCTCACTTTCTCACATGGACCAAAAACACAAAAAACGAAAGTTACGCCTGTAACTACGGTTCTATGAGTCCCGGATGACCGCCAGGCGGTGCTGTAAGCACTGGATATCTTCCCTCGCGCATGCGCATGTCGAGTACAATACCAACAATGTCACGTCACCCGTGACCCCTGCATGACCCCCGGAAGGGTATATCTTCCGGCGTCAGCATGGGATCGACTCCTAGAATCTTCTCGCGAGAGCACGAGGATTCGGAGTGACCGGCAGGCCTGGCGGTCATCCGGGACTCATAGAACCGTAGTTACAGGCGTAACTTTCGTTCTATTTCGTCCCTACTGACCGCCAGGCGGTGCTGTAAGCACTGGATGACGAATACCAACAATGTCACGTAGGATCCCGGTCACATACCTCACTGACCAGGGGCAGAAGGACCCGGGAGTAGAACCACGCCCAACGGTTGGGGAGTGGCGACATTGATCCGGTAAAACCTGGAGAACGTGTCCGGCGACGTCCATGAAGTCGCGGTGCAGATGTCCTCCAGAGGCACCCCCTGCAGGGCAGCCAAGAAGCTGCGACGCTTCTGGTCGAGTGGCACCTCACCCCCACTGGTAAGGGGCGGCCACTGGCCCTGTGGGTGCGCTCGACGGTGTCCACCACCCAGTGGGACGGCGCTGTCCAGAAACAGCACGCCCCCTGTTGGGGCCACCATGGCAGAGAACAAGCTGCTCCGACCGTCGCACAGGCGCGGTAGCATAAGCAGCAAGGGCCCGTACGGGGCACAAAGGGCTTGGCCCACTCTCTGCAGGACCTAGGGCAGGAACGCCACGTTCGGCCACAACGTAGCCCCTGAGCTGACTGACAGGGCATGTAACTCATCGACTCGCCAATGTCATGGCGAGGAGAAAAGCGATCTCCATAGAGAGCCACTTCAGGCCCACCCGGGCCAAGGGCCCAAAAGGGTGGAGAAGAGAGGGCACCTAGCACCATGGGCAGGTCCCACACTGCTCGGGGTTTTATATTCATGTTTATGTTCTGGTTCTCTGGAAAGCGTCTAGAGACAACATCTGTTGTATTAGACGCTATATAAATAAAATCGAATGGAATCGAAAACTGGGGCCTTTGGGCTCCTCGGGGGGGGCAGCCTCAGAGCCCCCCTGAGAAAGAGAAACCAGCCGGTGGCACCCCACGGTGGCATTCTCAACCAGGGCATGTTGCGATGAAATGACAGCCACATACACCCTTAAAGTGGACTGAGCACGGCCACCATCCAGGAGGGACCGAAAGGAACCCCAGGATCGTGGCCACGGGGCAAAGAACAGGGTCCTCTGCCCCGTCTGCACACCAGGCAGAGAATCTCCCCCACTCGCACTCATACCAGAGGCGGGTGGGAGGCACATGGGCATTCGAGATGCCAGCCCTGACGGGTTCAGGACAGCTTGACAACAATGGGTCGGGCGCCGCAGCGGCCAGACTCAGAGCCAAAAACGACGGGGTCGGGGTGCAAAACCTGAATCCCCGGCTGAAAAAGACGGCCTCTCTGGGGGGTGTCATGTTGTGTCGCAGCAGAGCCTCCGCAGCAGTGGAAACTATGTTTCCCCGGTCGGAAGGGGGCCACCAAGAGGAGCCCGTGAGCCCTCTGGAGGACCCTCTGCAAAGGCGGCTTGCGCCGGGAGAGGAAGTCCGTCACCCGGTTCCTGTCTCCAGGCAGGAACATCGCCCGAAGGCCGGGCAGGCGAGGAGCTGTCCACGCCAGGAGGCCCCGGGACACCTGCAGCAGCTGTGCAGAGTCGGGGCCCCCTCTGGTGGCTGATCAAGGAACAGTGGACACACTGTCCGACCGACCCGGCACGTGCCTCCCCCACAGGAGTTGCAAAAAAATGTTAGTGTGAAGTGCAGAGCCCAGAGCTCCAGCACGTTGATGTGGCGCGTGCGGACCCGGGAGGACTACTGATGACAGCCTCCCGGCAGGGAGGGGACAGCGCCTAAGGGCACACCCCTCAGCCGGAATGTCCCGCCTTTCCAGGGTGCAAGGGTATAGACACACACCCGCGAAACCCTGACCAGCCTGCGCCCGTGCCTCTTGGCATCCAGGCGAGGCTGTCCAGCCACATTGCAGGGGGCGTAGCGACAGCAGGCCCAAAGGTATAAGAGGGGCAAGGGTTGCCATCACGCACCTGGTGAAAAAAATCCTCGGTGACAGGGAGAGCCCGCACAGGAGCACCCTGAACCGACAACGGTGGCCCCGGTAGGCGAACCCCCGGAACTACCGGTGACGTGCCGCGACCGGCACGTGAAACAAGCGCCCTGTAGGTCCACAGTTGCAAACCACTTCCTCCTGACCAACGCAGAGCATCTGCTGTGGTCAAGCCTCCGGAAGGGCAGGACCTTCATGTATTCGTCGAGGTCCCTCAGGTCCAAGATGGGACGACGTCCGTCGTCTCTCTTGACGAGAAAGTAGCTCAAGTAGAACCCCCAGGCCGCGGCGGGGGGTCCACCGGCATGATGGCGCTCTTGGCCAGTAGGGCGGGCAACACCTGAGCCCGAGCCGGAATGTTTGCCGGGTCTCTGACGATGGTCATCTCAACCCGGCCGGAGGTAGGAGGCCGGTGTCGGAACTGCAATACGTACCCCTGGGCTAGGGTGGAAACCACCCGGGCCCCAATGAGCAGGCAGCCCAGTAACCGAGCTGCTGCCGGAAAAGTAGCTGACGACCAGCTCCGTGGTCTTAGCGCCGTCTCCCCCGGGCTCTGGACGTCCCGGGGGGGCGACGGTCGGGATCAACGCCCCGACGCTGGTGGGACGGTCCGCGCACAGGGGGGCGAAAGTCACCAGCAGGCTGACTCACAGACCGCTGAAAGCCGCGCCGGCCGCCGTGACCCCAGAGCAAACTCTGGCATGGCAGGTTCCACCTGGCCAGTACCATGTTGCAGATTGAGGAGGGGCGCCTTCATCTGCTCCATGTCGGCAGCCAAGCGATCTACCTTCGAGGAGAGCTGGCTCGTCATCCGCCGTCGTTTGGGGGCCCCCACCACTCTCTTTGCCGATCGCTTCAGAGAAGACCCCGGCTGAAATGAGGGGAGGCTGGCCGACGGCCCCGGCTGCTCAGGGCCGAGGCACGACACGCAGAGGTCCTGGTCATCCGCAGGGTCCAGGGCGGCCATGCACCCTGGGCATGAACGCTCCATCACAGCGACCGGTGGGAGAGGGAGCGGACACGCTGCCGTCGCCACGGATGTGCTGGCAGGAGAGAGGAGCGGACACGCTGCCGCTCACACGAATGTGTCGGTGGGAGCGGTCACGCTGCCGTCACCACGGATGTGCCGGTGGGAGAGGGGAGCGGACGCGCTGCAGTCACCACGTAGGTGTCGGTGGGAGAGGGGAGCGGAAACGCTGCCGTCACCACAGCGAGCACGCTGCCGTCACCACCAATATGCTGGCGGGAGAGGGGAGCGGCCACGCTACCGTCAGCACGGATGTGTCAGTGGGAGAGGGGAGCAGAAACGCTGCCGTCACCACAGCGAGCACGCTGCCATCACCGCCAATGTGCCGGCGGGAGAGGAGAGGGCCACGCTACCGCCAATACGGATGTGTCAGTGGGAGAGGGGAGCGGAAACGCTGCCGTCACCACAGCGAGCACGCTGCCGTCACCACCAATATGCCGGTGGGAGAGGGGAGCGGCCACGCTACCGTCAGCACGGATGTGTCAGTGGGAGAGGGAGCGGACACGCTGCCGTCACCACGGATATGCTGGTAGGAGAGACGAGCGGACACGCTGCCGTCCACACGAATGTGTCGGTGGGAGCGGTCACGCTGCCGTCCACACGAATGTGTCGGTGGGAGAGGGGAGCGGTCACGCTGCCGTCACCACGGATGTGCCGGTGGGAGAGGGAGCGGACGAGCCGCCATCACCACGTAGGTGTCAGTGGGAGAGGGGAGCGGAAACGCTGCCGTCACCACAGCGAGCACGCTGCCGTCACCGCCAATATGCAGGCGGGAGAGGGGAGGGCCACGCTACCGTCAACACAGGTGTGTCAGTGGGAGAGGGGAGCGGAAACGCTGCCGTCACCACAGCGAGCACGCTGCCATCACCGCCAATATGCAGGCGGGAGAGGGGAGGGCCACGCTGCCGTCACCACGGCTATGAGAAAAGGCAAAAATAGGCGTCTTTACTCAAAAAGAAGAGAACAATCCTCTCTCGTTTCTTTCCTTTTTTTTTTTTTTTTTAAAGAAAAAAATAACTGCAAGGAAAAATAATAATGTCACATCAATAAGCGGGAGAGGGAGCGAATGCTGCCGTCACCCTGAACGAACCAGTGGGAGAGGGAGCGAAACGCTGCCGTCACCACAAATGTGCCGGTGGGAGAGGGGCGTGGCCTTCACCACGGCTGTAAGAAAGACCAAAAAAGGTGTTTGTATGGTTTTTTTCAAAAGAAAAAAATAATCCTTTTCTGTCTTCTTTTTTTTCCTTTTTTTTTTTTTTTTTCAAAAGAAAAAAATAATCTGCAAGGAAAAAATAATGTTGTCACATTAATAAGTGGGGAGAGGAAGCGAAACGCTGTCTCCCTGCGCAGATTGTGATCAGGTGTCCGGCGCAGCTGACAGCTTACCTTCTGTCAGCTGGGCTGGGGGGCGGGGCGGGGAGACGCCGCCGCAACCCGACACCATCAATACCGCGCCGGCCACAGCTCCTCGGAGGACGAAAAAAATCGTTACTCCTACCTGAATGGCACGAAGCTGCACAGAGGCCGGCGGGTTTCTTAGGGAGGAA
This sequence comes from Cololabis saira, assembly GCF_033807715.1. NCBI lineage: Eukaryota > Metazoa > Chordata > Actinopteri > Beloniformes > Belonidae > Cololabis > Cololabis saira. The sequence continues at coordinate 16,961,925 of NC_084603.1, forward strand.
AGGAAGAAGCCTCACAAAGCTCCTATTTCCGTCCTGTACTTCAGACGCGCGATGCGAGAAGAATAAGGAGTCGATCCCATGCTGACGCCGGAAGATATACCCTTCCGGGGGTCATGCAGGGGTCACGGGTGACGTGACATTGTTGGTATTGTACTCGACATGCGCATGCGCGAGGGAAGATATCCAGTGCTTACAGCACCGCCTGGCGGTCAGTAGGGACGAAATAGAACCAATATGTCTGGAGCCGCAAAAAATGAAAAATCTTGTATAAGCCTTAGAATGAAGACAACACATGCTGCATGTATCTATATTAGTTATAACGAGGGGAAGATTTTTTTTTCATTATGCACTTCAAGAAAAAAGTCGAAATGTCGAGATTAATTCTGAAGTACAATCTTGAGAAAAAAGTCGAAATGTCGAGAAAAAAGTCGAAATATCGAAAAAAAGTCGAAATGTTGAGAAAAAAGTCGAAATGTTGAGAAAAAAGTCAAAATGTCAAGATTAAAAAAGAAAGGAAAAAGGAAGAAAAAGAGAAAAAAAAGAAGAAAAAAAAAGAAGAAAAAAGGAAAAAAGAAAAAAAAAGAAAAAGAAAAAAAGAAAAAAGAGACAAAAGGAAAAAAGAAGGAAAAAAAAAAAAAAAAAGGTCAAACATTTTTGAAAAAGCTCCAGGAGCCACTAGGGCGGCGCTAAAGAGCCGCATGCGGCTCTAGAGCCGTGGGTTGCCGACCCCTGAACTAGACTATTTTAATGGAGAAGAATGAAAGGTATCTTGATACCTTGATATCTTGAAATGATCACTATCTAAGTTTATATAAATTATAATCTAAGCAAGTGTGAAGGGTTTTTCATTTGCATTCAAAGAATCCTGTTTTAAACTGTTTTGAGAGGCTAAAATAAGCATTTAGAGGTCTAAAACCTTCAAAACAGTGTTTTGCGTGTTCGTAGAGTCTCACATCGTGTGCTGTGAAATACTGATGTGCACAACATATCAAAATTTCATTTTCTCTACACAAGCAACAAACTGCAGGCAAAGATTAAGCACACGCTCCTCAAACCACGTCTTTCAACTCCTTTCAGAGATTCCAAGCTTTTCTTAAGCTTTGAGAGCTGGGATTTCAGACGTTCTTTTCACAGTAGAAAGATCAGAAAGAAGCAGCTCAAAACAGCACAATCAGTCTGAGGGGGAATCGGCAGAGGGCCGAGCATGTGCTATCTCTCAAAATCTGTCCCCCAAAAATCGACAGATTTTCATCAAGAAGCCGTCTGATTATCTGAAATGTGTCGTGGCGGCGAGACGGCGGAGTGTGCTGTCGTTAATACTCGTTGCATCATGCACTTCAAACCCCAGTGAATGTATTTCTCCTCTCAACCGCAGTATTTCTTCTAAATTGATCACTTAATAGCTTCAATAGCAGTATTGAGCAAAATCTTCTTTAATCAAATGATCCCTATGAGTCATTTTGGTTTAAAAGGAAACTCATTATGCCTATTTATTTATTTATTTTTTTTGTGAGGCGTCAATGCTTTCTGACGTCTTGATAAATGTGGTCAAAATACTACAGTTTCAGTAGTTTTCATATAAAAGGCATGATAAAAGAAATAATGGAGTTGAGAAAAGAGGGAATGTGCATGACGTTCACAGACTGCGTTTCCATGCATCAATAACCCTTTTAAAACCTGAATATTGGCAATAACCCGAATTTGCACGGCCATGTAAGCACCAAAACCCTTTGAATAACCCAAATTTGCTCATATTCTGGTTTTTAAAAACCTGAATATGAGCCCTGGGTTACTCCTTTTAAAACCCGAATATTGGGTCATGTAAACGCACAGAATATCCCCATCAAACGGAACATGAATTTGTTTTCTGCACATGCTCTGTTCACAAGGAATCCTGGTCTTTTGAGCCCAGGAAGTTCTTATAAATACGGAGAAACCAAGACCAGGAGGAGACTAATCACTTCATAAATGTAATGAAGGATATGAACATTTCTGCATTTGTAGACGGTAGAAAGTACCGGGATAGAAGATTTACAAGAAGGTGAGAGAAAAGTTGCACGAAGCAGCATTTGTTTTGAATTTGGATACAGGAAGAAGAAGCAGAAATGACGGGAATTGCGTCATGATGTTCTCCGTGCGTCGCTGGTTTGATCCAGATATCCCAAATGATTAATTACCATGTAAACGGAATATTCTGAATGTTTCAGTAACCGGAATATTAGCAATAACCCCAATTTTGACTGCATGTACATGTAAACGTAGTCATTGTCTTAGCGTTTTCCATCAAATCTTGGTTTGGACTGTTAGTTAGAACAATGCAATACTTAGGTGATAGATTTTATACTTATTATATGACAAGTGATATAGTAAGCATAATAAGTAAGTACAAAAACATGTTGATAAGTCATATTCTGGCAATTCTTAAACATTTAGATTAACACATTTAGATCGTTCCAAGTCACGCAGGGGTTTCCATTTCCCCATCGCACTTCTGTGCACACGCAGTGACATACTGTACCTTTAATGCTTCGTGGACATCCTGCTCTGCAACATGTTTTAAATTGTCTCCTGTCAGATCAGCATCATCTCTCTCAGACTGAATCAACCCCCGGGCCACGACGTCACAAAGCAGCACATGCAGCGTACAGTTCCTGACAAACACACAAGCAATCCAAATGGACAATGTCTTTGGGAATAAGAAATTGAGTTAAAAAGGCCCCATATCTATGGTTTAGCTCTTCCTGTAATAAAAAAAAAAAAACAAGAAACTTCTTACATATTTGTGTGGGAAAAATATGTAACACTGTCACAGTAACTCAAAATTCCCACAACTATAATGTATGCCCAAGGACATTATGTCTGTTTTCATTGGCATTCGTTGGCTCCTTCTTAAGTCAAAAATTGGAGCACGGCTTAAAATATTCCATATTCAGAGTGAGCTACGGCGCCACAAGGAAACGCATTTACAGAGATTTTCAGAAGTCAACTCTGACTGTGCCCCAAATGCTTGTTAGCAGAAAAGGAAATGCTTTTTAATTCTACCTGAACTGAGGGGCTTTTGAATTGAAGGACAACCGACCCGGGGACCACAGTGTTTATAGATAAAATGATCGCTGAGCTGATGAAGGTGATTCCTTTTAAAGGCTTCTGAATCATTCAAAATAGGTTTTCGAATCGTCAGTCTAAAAACAGCTGTGTTTCATCTCTCTCAAATGCTGAAATGTACTAAATAAAATTCACATGTACAGCAAATGCACAAATTTAGTCTTAATCAACTGACGGTAAAGTAGCGTGTTTCTTCTTTTAGTACTGAAAAATACTTTTTTCGCACTCCCGGGCAAAAATGGGACCTGCTTTGCTTAAAAGGGACCTATTATGGCATCTATTACCTATTTTAAACAGGCTGAATGTTGAATGTTGAAATTGAATGTCTAAAAAACAAGCTTTTGATTGTTTTTGCTAAATAAATTAGAAATTCAGCCTCTGAGCCATGTCTTTATCTTCCCATTCTCTAACCTCATTATCTATGCAGGATTCTGAGTGGGCGGGGCTATGATAATGAGGCTCTGTGCTGATTGGCTGCCTGAATGACGCGATACACCGCTACGAAAAAATGGCGGAAGCTCCGGCCGGCGGAGTTAGTTGTGGCCGTGGTTTCCCGCATCGGAGGCCAAACTATGTAAATCGCTCTGTTGTTACATAACGAAAGGGAGCAGAATCGGCTCGTAGATCCACATCACACAGGACGGCTCATCCGGGCGGCTGTACAGACACTGCAGAATTTGGTTGCTTTCCTCCTTCTCTGAGTTGGCAGTCTGAGGGGAGACCACTTTATATATGTTAAAGCAAGAGAAAACCTGTTTTTCATAATAGGTCCCCCAAGATTGGCCCTTTGCTAGGGCCAATTTTGTTCAGTTTATACATGCGGCCATTGGGAAGTATAATCCAGAATCACGGCATACACTTTCATTGTTATGCCGATGATACGCAGCTCTATTTGTCTATGAAGCCGGATGAAACAGAACCGTTGGTTAAACTTCAGGCATGTCTTAGGGACATCAAGGACTGGATGTCTGGAAATTTCTTGCTTCTAAATTCAGATAAAACAGAGGTTATCATTCTTGGTCCAGACCATCTTAGGAAGGGACTAGATGGTGTTGCGATGGCTTCCAGTGCAACTGTGAGAAACCTTGGTGTTGTTTTCGATCAGGATTTGTCGTTTAAACCATATGTTAATCAGGTTTGTAAAATAGCATTTTTCCATCTCCGTAATATTGCAAAGATTAGGAAAATCCTCTCGCAGAGTGATGCAGAAAAACTAGTTCATGCGTTTGTATGTTCTAGACTAGATGACTGTAATGTGTTATTAGCAGGATGTTCAAGTAATTTGCTGAATAGGCTCCAGCTGATCCAGAATGCAGCAGCACGAGTGCTGAGGGGAATCAGCAGGAGAGACCACGTCTCTGCAGTGTTAGCATCGCTCCATTGCAATATCTGCAATATTTGCAAGACCTGATAGTGCCTTATGTTCCTGGCAGAGCTCTCTGCTCCCAGAGTGCAGGTTTACTCGTAGTTCCTAGAGTATCCAAATGTAGATTTGGAGGGCGGGCGTTCTGCTATCAGGCACCACTACTATGGAACCAACTTCCAATCTGGGTTAAGGAGGCTGACACCACCTCCACCTTTAAAACTAAACTTAAAACCTTTCTGTTTAGTAAAGCCTATAGTTAGTGTTTAGTAAACCTCTACCTCGTGCTGGTAAATCTCTAGGTAGTGTAAACTCTAGTGTGTTAGAGTCAGTAGTTATAGTTGCAGCTATAGAACAAGACTATAATAGTTAGTCTCAAATATAGCTTGGTGGTAGATATGCTGCTATAGGCTTATGCTGCAGGGGGCACCAACATGATCCGCTGGGCGGTGCCTCTCACCCTTCTTCTCCTCTCCTCTCCCTTTCCTCTCTTCTCCATTTCCATTTTTATTTATTAGAAGTATCTCATAGCTATCATTGTTGTCCATCGTTCCTGTAGTTTCTTGTGCAGGCCCCCCTTTTTTCTCTTTTGTGCATGTTTGCAGGCCGGAGCTTCAGGAGCTGCGTGCTGGCCTGCGGTACCCCCACCCCCGGTCATCCCGTTGCTGCTTCCACCTGCCTGCTGTGCTGCTGACGTCCCCGACCCCCCAGTCTGGCCTTCGGCAGGAGGGTCCCCCCTTATGATCCAGGTCCTGGTCCAGGTTTCTTCCCTCCTAAAGGGGAGTTTTTCTTGCCACTGTTTGGCTTAAGGTTTTTCTCCCACTATGGGAGTTTTTACCTACCATTGTTTATGTAATAATTGCTCGGGGGTCTATGTTCATGTTCTGGGTCTCTGGAAAGCGTCTAGAGATAACATCTGTTGTATTAGACGCTATATAAATAAAATTGAATTGAATTTAAAAGATGCACAGCTTTACAGCAGGGTCATTTTAAAATCCAGCCTACCTAGAATTCCCGGTCTTTCTGAGCAACTCCAGTAGAGTCTGGAAGGCGGGCAGCAAGCGATGGTATTCCTCAGCCGCCAGCAAGTGACTGTTGTAGTTCCACAAGTAAGTGGCCGCGTTGGCTACGAGCCACGGTTCCCGGATCTCTGCCCCCAGCTCTCCGGCCCGCAGGAAGCTGGAAGTGGCGGAGGCAGACAGAGCCTGGATCCAGTCTCTGGGAGACAGAGTTCACAGAGACTCAAAGATGTCATGAAGGGGATAAGGGATCAGAGGTGGGTAGAGGAGCCAAAATTTGTACTCAAGTAAAAGTACTGTTACTTCAGAATAATATGACTCAAGTAGAAGTAAAAAGTAGGCATAATTACTTGAGTAAAAGTAAAAAAGTACTTGGTGAAAAAACTACTCAAGTACTGAGTAACTGTTGAGTAACATCTGATTTATTTTTTAACACAACCATTCGAAAAAAACAAAAGTACAAAATAATCATCTTCAGGTAAATTAAATCAATAAAATAATAAAATAAATTCAAATTAATAAAAAATAAAAAATAGCTTAAATTAAAATAATCTTAAAGTAAATTCAAGTACTTTAATAAATAATAAAATAAATGAAATAATAACAGAATAAAAAATAAATTAAGCACAAGTAGCACAAAATTTCCAGCCTTTGTACTTTTCTTTTTTAACCAGGCAGAACTAGAACAAAATGAACTCATAGAAACTCTGTGTGTGTTTGAGTCTGTGTAAATGTGACAAAACATGCAAAAACAAAAGTTTTTCCTAAAGAATCACCCAGTGCTGTCATGAGATTGACACGTACGTGGATAAAAGGGATAAAAGAAAAGTAACAAGCTCAATGTAGCCTAATGTAGCGGAGTAAGAGTAACAGTTTCTTCTTCACAAATCAACTCAAGTAAAAGTAAAAAGTATAGTGATTCAAAACTACTCCTAAAAGTACAACATTTCCCAAAACTTACTCAAGTAAATGTAACGGAGTAAATGTAACTGTTACTACCCATCTCTGTAAGGGATGCAGGAAAGTGGTGTTTATATGTCAAGGTGTATGATGCATCTCAAACACTTTACATACTTAGGTGCTACAACAAAACAGCAAATTTGACGGAGTTGCAATTTAATTATTTGCAATTAAGAACAAATCTTTCCTAATTCAATATTTATGCATTTATGAACTTGATTCGTTTTTTTTAAATGATTATTAGTAACTTTATTTCTTTTAAATAATTATCATTTAATTAATTGAGTTGCAGTCTGATACATAATAACTGAGCTTTAGTGGCATTAAAAGCAAAAAGTAAGATACTTCATATTATAATTACATGCTGTCTTTTTCTACACAATACTCCAGTACTGTTTACTCAAAACAACTTATAACTGGACCACCATGTTTTTACACTTTTCTTTGCAAAGCGAGCTGTGGTAAGACTTTTTTTTTTGTTTATAGATTACCAGTACTTCTCTGTCTGAAGACTTTGCAAGATAAATTCAATATATTGACTGTAATTCTCACAAGTCATAAATAAGTTTTATAACAACTTACAGTAAATCAGCACGACAACAAGAACAGAAAACATCTGGGGGACTATGTGGGAGATTAATTAAAAATTTATGTTGGCACAATATATACAAAAAGAGAAAGATGTTCCCTTTAATCCCAGACTTTTTCATGCAATTCAGGATATTAAAGTAGAATCTTTTGTCACCTGTAATCAGCCCAGCGTGGATCTTCTTCAGACACGCCAACCCATCTCTCATGCGAGCGGACAGCTGGACTGTTCAATTTCACCCCCTCTGTTAAAAGCTTTTGAATAGTGGCCTAAAAAGATAAAATAAAAAAAATAAAACGTTGCAAGCTCAATAGCTGTTAAAACTTGATAATAAAAAGAGAGAACTGGTTCTGCCAAGGGACTGACAGCTTTTCTAAACACATTAAAGCTTTTGTAAATATCAAAGTAAAGACTGTTAGAGTCTCACTCCATTGGAATATAACTTAGTTAAGACTAGAAGAGTAGGTTTTCATCATCTGACTGGGAATAATGTAACTTTAAATTAAGGAGGGATAGCATGATTCACAGAAAACGTTTCTGTGTGTCGTAGAACAAAGAGAGAAATACATGAAAGGAACAAGCGGAGACATTGCTTTGTGTGTCGGGTTTGGCAAGGTCACGTCAATGCTGTGCATAGTTCCCTTCCTTTTCTTCAAAGTGCAGTCAAGTTAACATCTCCATAGAATTTATGAAGACTTTAGGCTGCAGGCTCGACGGAATGTGAGGTTACACAACAGGACGAGTCCAGCCATTTATGACTGGGAACAAATAAGATCTCCATGTAGTGTTTGCTCCTAATCTTATATTTTAAGACCACTGACCAAAAGTAACAATAATTTTTTATCGTTCACAACGTTCAACCCATCTCAGCAGGGATGCCCAGACTTCCTTCACCCCAGACACTTCCTCCAGCTCTTCCTCCAGCTCTTCTGAGGAGAGTCCAAGGGGAGTCAGAGACGTTCCCAGGCCAGCCAAGAGATATAGGGCCAGTCCCAATCCCCCCATAGTCCTACTTTTCAGCTCTACCCCTAAATTTTGCGCGTTCCCGTGAGGGTAGTGGTGTCCCAATTCCTCTTTGCATGTAGGGGGAGTGGACATAACGAGGGGTAGTGGATATGAATCTAGCCCTTCACAGCGAGGGATTTCAAATGCTGACTCGCCGACCGAGGGCCTGAGAAAACTTCCCAGAATGCTTTACGTCATCATTTGCAGACTGAATAAAACCAAAAAACAGCGCCATACGGTGCACGTCGCCGTGTAACCTACACCGTAGGCTCTGTGTCGATTTAACGTGGAACCATAAATCACCGGCGGCTCTTCTCATCCCCGAAAACATGGGGGCAAATTTCTTAACAGGCGTTATTCGGATAAACTGAGCCCAGGTTGGGGATCTTAACGTAGGGCTGCACGATTCTGGACAAAATGAGAATCACGATTTTTTTGCTTAGAATTGAGATCACGATTCTCTCACGATTTTTTTCCAATATAAAATGTATTGCACTTATTACTTTAACTTTGCAACAGCTGAACAAAAATATAATAACAATAAACATCTCTTGTCTTCTTTACACAAACCTTTGAATAATTTAAACAATAATAACAATTTTGAACAATATTTGTTCCTCCCTGAGTTGAACACCCTTTCAGAAAGGGGACTTGTAACAGATCCTGTAGTTCTGAGGCAACAAATTATTCCTCTGGCTGGGATGAACCCCCCATTGCCTTTTGCTGCTATTAAGAAGCTGCCGATACAAAAGGTAAACGTTACAAAAAATATGATGGTGCCTGATAAAAGACTGGCATCAACTTTGTAACAGCTGACATTGAACATAAAAACAATAAACATCTCCCTTGTCTTTAAATAATTTAAACAATAATAACAATTTAACAATATTTGTTCCTCCCTGAGTTGAACACCCTTTCAGAAAGGGGACTTGTAACAGATCCTGTAGTTCTGAGGCAACAAATTATTCTTCTGGCTGCTTTTTGCTGTAACAGCTGACATTGAACATAAAAACAATAAACATCTCTCTTGTCTTTAAATAATTTTAACAATAACAATTTTAACAATATTAATGTGCAATATGTGTCAGGTGATGAGAAAGGTAGATGTTTCTCCAAATGTAATCCACAATCATTAACAAAATATAACAAACATGACAACATGATAGTTGACCATGACAGGACTACAACAACCTAGAACATAGGCCTAGTCCTTTTTTTATGCAGCCATCTTTAAAAAGAAAAAAAAAAATATATATATATATTTTTTTTTTTTTAAATCGTTGTCATTTGGAAATGAGATCGCGTTCAAGCATGAATCGAGATCGCGATTTTTTAACGATTAATCGTGCAGCCCTATCTTAACGGTTACTTTTTTTGCCTGAAAAAATATTAAAACTTAATAAAGCAGCATATTAACAGCGCCACAGCGGAAATTAAAACAGCTTTTATCTCTGGGCTTCCTGATATGGTGTGACTTATGTGCAAACGTAACTACACAGTCGCTTACGTACCCGAACGTAAACCACGCAGTGACGTAGCACGTGGTGTCCCAATCCCTAGGGAAGATTACAAGGACCCTACACCTGTGGCTTCATTTTTAGGGCTAGTGGTAGAAAGTAGGGTGAACATTGGGATTGGCCCTATAGTCTCTCCAGCGTGTCCTGGGTCTTCCCCCGGGTCTCCTCCCGGAGGGACATGCCTGGAACACCTCCCTAGGGAGGAGGGACATGCCTGGAACACCTCCCTAGGGAGGAGGGACATGCCTGGAACACCTCCCTACATCCGGTACAAATGCCCACTTTTCCCGCTTTGCACCCGCCTTCAAACCGCCCCAGCACATGCTGAAGGTCCCGGTCCGATGAAGCCAACAGGACAACATCATCTACAAAAAGCAGAGATGAAATCCTGAGGTCCCCAAACCGGATCCCTTCCGGCCCCTGGCTGCGCCTAGAAATCCTGTCCATAAAAATTATGAACAGAACCGGTGACAAAGGGCAGCCCTGCATGGATATGCATAAGTGTAAAATGAAATTATACCAAAGAATAATTATCTAATTTTGCCTATGATGCTTGACCACTGACCTTCATTTTCCAGGAACTGATACTTTAAACAAGCACACAAAAATATGCTATAAAGCTGAAATGTAAAAAGCTGCATTTACATAACTGAGCCAAGGTAACTGAATGTAATCCAGCCAGAAACGTCATGTAATAATCACAGCGACATTAGGGATTTGGACTGACTAGAGAGAGAGGATTTGGTTATGAGGGTGAAGTAAGAACAGACACAGATGAATGAATGTTACCTTGATGCAGGATGTTAAGCTGTAGGAACTAAACAGATTAATGGTGTTCTAGGAAACATGAGAAGGTAGGCGCACACCTCAGCACTGATGCAGTTAATCTCAGCTAAAAGGCGCAGCAAGTGCACACGTGTTTGTCTTCCATCGCCACCATGAACACACGGTGCACCACGTTCTTCCTCTGAGCATCTGCAGTCTGGAGAGAACAGACAAACATGGATTCCAACTGTTGACAACATACCTGCATTTTATAGGCAAGTGCAAACACAAGCAGCAATCAACCCAAATCACAGTCTGAGCTAAGCTACCGCCAACTAACCACAAAAACTACAGAGCAAGCATGCAGGTGAACAAGCCAGTGTGTATGTCTATGTGTGTGTGTGCGTGTATGTATATGATCATGTGTGTGTGTGTGTACATGTCTTTGTGGCTATGTGTGTGTGTGTATGTGTATGTATACGTATGTGACTGAGTGACTATATATGTGTGTGAGTGTGTGTGTGTGTATGAGCGTGTATATGTATGTGTGGCTAAATGTAACTGTGTGTGTGTATGCATATGTGTGGCTATGTGTGTGTGTGTGTGTGTGCATGCATGAATGTATGAATATGTATACGTGTACGTGAGTGTGTATATATCTATGTGGCATGTATGTATGTGGGTATGTGTGTATGTGTGTGTGTGTATGTGTGTGTAATAAACCAAACAAAGGGAATGTGATCTTTTAATACGTTTCTGGAAATCAATTCATTCCTTCACACAATCAGTATTAGAAATGAATTTTGAGTTAAGCTCCAGTTTTTATTTATTAAATGATACACTGGATCTTCAGTTAGACCGTAAAAAAGCAGGATAATAATTATGATCACATACTTCGCTAAGAAATGCATACTTTTACTTTGGAAAGATGATTCCCCTCCAACTTTCAAGTTTTTTTTTGATCAAATTTCAGTTTTTTTACCATTGGAAAATTAACTTTGGAAAAATACAACCGTGGTCATATTTTTCAAGAATTTTGATTATTATTATTCAAAATCATTATTTTCAAAACTGGAGAACTTTTCCAAGGCAATGAGTATCTCTATTTTGGAACTTGTGCCTTATATGTATGTATGTTTGCATGTATGTATGGATATATATATATATATATATATATATATATATATATATATATATATATATATATATATATATATATATATATATATATATATATATATATATGTATATATATGTTTGCATGTATGTATGGATATATATATATATATATATATATATATATATATATATATATATATATATATATATATAGTTTGATATCGCTGTTGCTGCCATTATTTTTTTTATTTTTTTAATATATATTTATTTAATTTTGTTTCCCTTAATGTATGATTTTTATTTATTTATTTATTTTTTCTTTCCCCAGGGCAATTATGGGGAGGGTAAGAATGTGGGTAAAATAGAAATCGTGAATGTGAAAATGTGAATTGTGAAAATTATTGTGAAATAAAAAGATATTAAAAAAAAAATAAATAAAAAATAAAGTGCTATATCTTTTAAATACATACTTTTGAAAATAAAGAGGATAATTCGAACAGTTTTGCAAGAAATCTGTCCTTTCACAGTAATACTTAAATCATTATAAATGTTTGTGTGGAAGGAAACTGGACTTATTTTCTTCCAAAAGGTTTCTTGAGTTCACGCTGACTGGCTGGGGTTTCAGGGCATCAGCTGTTACTGGGACATTCACACTCATGTGTGTCCTTGACTCTCCCGCCCTCCCCATGCCGTCTCAGTGTTTCGGTCATCTGAGAGTTGTTTACCAACCTGGATAACGTGACACGTTTTGGTCACATCATTAAAGGTGTGAATGGCTGTGAAACTGGCTCAGGAGGGGAATCTGCCCTGGCCTTCTGGGGGATAAAACACTTCAGCTGTTTTCTTAGCCATCTAAACCAGCAAATTACTTTCTCTGCTTTCTTTTTTTTTTAAATCAACTGACATTGATTTGAATTTAAAGAGAAAACCCCAGTTTCATTCTAAATTGATTTAAGCAGTTTGACCATGATATATTCTAACCACTCTGGATCACTCCAGGCTGCATGCGTGCATATCTTTCACAATGACAGCCTGCTGCAGACATGAGCTGCTTGTGAAACAGCATTTTAGTTTTTCTAAAGGGGAACATTTAAAATGCCAGCCGTCTGTCAGTGACTGAATTCCTGTTGCATAATTCTGAGGAGGAGTCTCTTTTCTCAGGTACACGAGTGAACATCATAATCCAGTTCTGCAGCCAGCCAACCTTCAGTTCTCTGGTATTCTACTGAAGACCAGAGAACAACTTTTACATTTTTCAGGGTTCTCCTATAGGCTTGGAGGTTAAGTAACGTTTACAACATTGTTTGAGGTTTACTCCTGGTTTGTCTCTTGTTCAGTCATTTTTTCATTGCCGCGTCATTGTTTCTTCCATCATTGCTTTCTTGGGTCTTTTAGTTGCCTCTGCCAGGATGTCTTCTGTAGCTCTGTGTGACAGCTCCGTCATAAATGTACGGAAGAGTATTAGGGCCAGGCAGGAGAAAAAATGTAAATAATATTTTGGAGGAGGAAGATTTTTTTTTCATTATGCACTTCGAGAAAAAAGTCGAAATGTTGAGAAAAAATTCGAAAAGTCGAGATTAATTCTCACTGGAGAGACCACGTCTCTCCAGTGTTAGCGTCGCTCCATTGGCTACCCGTAAAATTCAGAATCCAATTTAAAATTGTATTGTTTGCGTATAAAGCCCAAAACGGCTTAGCTCCGCATTATTTGCAAGACCTGATAGTGCCTTATGTTCCTGGCAGAGCTCTCCGTTCTCGGAGTGCAGGTTTACTCGTAGTTCCTAGAGTATCTAAATGTAGATTTGGGGGCGTTCTGCTATCAGGCACCATTACTATGGAACCAAATTCCAATCTGGGTTAAGGAGGCTGACACCACCTCCACCTTTAAAACTAAACTTAAAACATTTCTGTTTGGTAAAGCCTATAGTTAGTGTTTAGTAAACCTCTAGCTGGTGTTGGTAAATCTCTAGGTAGTGTAAACTCTAGTGTGTTAGAGTCGCTCCTGTAGTTTCTTGTGCTGGCCCCCCCTTTTCTTTTCTTTTTTCTCTTTTGTACATGGTGCAGCATCCTCTGCCGGTGGCGAAGAGCATCTCTGAATGCACAACACCGGAACCTGCAGCGTGGGAGTGAGAGGGGCAGGGTAACGGCCCGGGCAGGCGGGGGAGAGATTTGTCCATCAAGACTCCTCTCCCTGGCCCTGCCCCTTCTCAACCTTTCCCCGACCCTGCACCCCAACCTGGGACTTGCTGATTGGGCCGGAGCTTCGGGAGCTGCGTGCTGGCCTGCGGTCCCCACCCCTGGTCATCCCGTTGCTGCTTCCACCTGCCTGCTGTGCTGTTGATGTCCCCGACTCCCCAGTCTGGCCCTCGGCAGGAGGGTCCCCCCTTATGAGCCAGGTCCTGGTCCAGGTTTCTTCCCTCCTAAAGGGGAGTTTTTCCTTGCCACTGTTTGGCTTAAGGTTTTTCTCCCACTAGGGGAGTTTTTACCTGCCATTGTTTATGTAATAACTGCTCGGGGGTCATGTTCTGGGTATGGGTCTCTGGAAAGCGTCTAGAGACAACTTTTGTTGTATTAGACGCTATATAAATAAAATTGAATTGAATTGAATTCAATTGAATTAATGTTGAAGTACAATTTCGAGAAAAAAGTCGAAATGTTGAGAAAAATGTCAAAATTTCATGAATAAAGTCGAAATGTCATATTGGACCAAAAACACAAAAAACAAATATGTCTGGAGCCGCAAAAAATGAAAAGTCTTGTATAAGCCTTAGAATGAAGGCAACACATGCTGCATGTTTCTATATTAGTTATAACTGGAGGAAGATTTTTTTTTCATTATGCACTTCGAGAAAAAAGTCGAAATGTTGAGAAAAAAGTCGAAATGTCGAGAATATTGTTGAAGTATAATTTCAAGTTCAATTTAAGGAAGGAAGGAAGGAAGGAAGGAAGGAAGGAAGGAAGGAAGGAAGGAAGGAAGGAAGGAAGGAAGGAAGGAAGGAAGGAAGGAAGGAAGGAAGGAAGGAAGGAAGGAAGGAAGGGAAGAAGGAAGGAGAGAGCAGGAGGAAAGAAGGATAGGAGAATTAGGTCATTTTGACCCGAAGACAGTACAAGGGTTAACTTCCTACTGGGCCTTCCTTTTTTTGTATTTCATGCATCTGTTAAAGGGTCAAACAAATGACACATTTTTGTTTTTGTCGTGTTTTAGGAAACTACAACTTTTCTGGAAATGGGTTCTGTGTTTACTTTTTGTTATCTCATCATCTTACCCTCAGTCTGGGAAATCCTCCACCGTCCATCATCGTACAGCAAACAGAACCGACAGGCCGCCCGGCAAACATCCCACACTTCCAGTTTCCTGGCCGTCCTTGCGAGCGTCGCCCACAGCTTCGCCCTGGAAGAACCAGCAAAAAAAGATAAGACTCAGTGATTCCCTGTTGAAGGTTGTGGCCAGAACAAGGGCACGGCCACACACCACGACCTAAAACCGTTTATGTTCGGGGTAATAAATAATGCAAGGTGGCTTTCAAGTCCTGGTATTTTTGCTCTCTTTTGACCCTGAAGCCTGTCGTTTCAGACGGACACAGTTTGGAGGAAATGATAGTTTAGACGCTGCACTGGGAATGATAAAATGAAAGGGAAGGTACAACTTTAGTAGCAGAGAAGATCAGCGGATCAAACATTCATTAGTATCTAATGTTCTGTAAACACTAGAGTAGTAAATTGACAAAGCAATAAAAGTCTGATTATATGAGCAATTTTACAGTTGGCCTCCTTTGAGGCTTGATAACTAACGTAATAATAAAAGATGATAAATTACATGAAAGCTTCTCTTTTTTTCACGTTTTTCCTGCATAAAGTCAATGTATTTTCGGTCTCAAAGTCAATGCC
Organism: Cololabis saira; assembly: GCF_033807715.1. Classification (NCBI taxonomy): domain Eukaryota; kingdom Metazoa; phylum Chordata; class Actinopteri; order Beloniformes; family Belonidae; genus Cololabis; species Cololabis saira. Next base: position 16,977,255 of record NC_084603.1, read on the forward strand.
AATAACTTTGTTTTGTTTTTTATATTGCTTTTATCGGTACACAGGGGTGTACTCCTGCAAAGCTGATAGGACTTTTGAAGGCAAAGACACAGAATATTCTTCAATGGCCGTGTCAGTCACCTCACCTCAGCCTAAAGCTACTTTCACATAGAACGCGGCAACACCGCCGGGATGGCACTAACTCAGCGCAGACTCAGCGGCGAGTGGGCGCAGACTCGGCGCCGCCGGGTTACCGCCGGGTTGCCACCGGGTTGCCGCGGCAGCAAGAGCGCAATACGGCGCAAGACGCCCCAAGCTGCTGCTGCGAATTGAACATTTTTTAATTTCACCGTGCGCCCTGTGACGACATCTCGGCGGTGTCCAATAGGAGAGAAGGTGCTGGAGCAGGGTGGCCAACCCTGGTCCTCGAGAGCCACACTCCTGCATGTTTTAGATGTTTCCCTGCACCAACACACCTGATTCTAATTAATGGTCCTAATTAGCTTGTCATCAAGGTCTGCACATTTCTGTTGATGACACAGGTACTTGTATCATGGTGTGTTGAAGCAGGGAAACATCTAAAACATGCAGGAGTGTGGCTCTCCAGGACCAGGGTTGGCCACCCCTGTGCTGTAGGGAGAAAAAGAACTTGCAGCTTGTAGATCAGAGACGATCAAGATGGAAGAAAGAATGATCTTGGCTGTGAGTCTGTGAGGAGCTGTGGGATGAGACTGCAGTCCTATCGGGACATCAATAAAAAGGGACAAAAGTGGAGAGAAATCTCCCAGAATTTGGACATACCTGGTGTGTTTAAAAGTGGTAGAAATGTGATATTCTTTTGCTCTTTTAACAATAAAATGTTTATTTAAAATAAAATATAGCATTTACATGCCTCATATCAGGATCATATCAATATACTATATGGTTATGAAACTTTTTTTCGGTCGCCAAGCAACTTGCAACAAATTTGTACACGATGCGCGCAGGCGCGCCCTGCTCTGCTCCCTGCTCTGCGCCCACCCTAGCGGTGTGCGCGGCGCAAACCGCGTTCTAGGTGAAAGCCGCTTTGCACGGCAACCCAGCGGCGTGCGTCCACTTGGGCCTATGCCGCCGCGCAAACTCGGCGGCGTGCGCCCTGTTGCGCGCCGCCGACCTCGGCGGCAGACCCTGCCCCCTTGCGCGGAGGCAGCACATACACAATGAATGGGAAAGCCGGCGGCGGCTGCCGCTGTGCACCTTCTATGTGAAAGTAGCTTGACAGAGCTTTTGTTTCAATTAAGAAAAAAACTGAAACTTCCACAAACAAGCAGCAGCTGAAGGTGGTTGATTTAGAAGATTTAGAGATTTAGAACTGGGTGAAGTCCCAGAGCTGCAGAACTGCAGGCAGTCATTGCCTGGAAAGGATTCTCATCAGAACATTAAAGATTATGGTTAAATATTTATATTATGGATATATTCAATGTTATTTTGTCCGAATACTTTGGAGCTGCCCAAAATGAAGTTGCTTTGTTGTTGACGGTGTATAAAAGCAAGATTATAAAAACTGTCCGTCTTCAAGTAGCTAATTATGCATATTAAAATAGGAAACAGGAAAATCCCGCACCTCTCCATCCCGGTTTCGTCCTCGCTTTGTCCGGCCCCGTGTGCAGATGTGGAGCGATGCCGAGCTTTAGCAGCGACTGGATCAGATCCAGGAACGCCTACGGGAAACAGACAATTGTTGAAATACTGTATGCATAAGTCAAACTTTAATAATGTTGGGAAAGTGTCTGCATTGTTTATACATAATAAATCAATACAGTTACTGGCAATTACATTATGTATAAGCTTCAGTCAGCCTTGTGCAGTGTTACCTAGACGCTCACACGTTGCTGCCATTTATAGGACATATGCAAAGCAAAAATGTACTTGATCTATAAGTACAATTCCTGTAATTGCTGAACTACTAACCGTGTAATAATAAACTTTATTTCTATAGCACCTTTCATAGGAAAATCGCAGCTCAAAGTGCTTCACAGTAACAGTACAAACATGTCAAGAACAATGAGAAATAGAGAAACAACAAGAGCAAATAAAACAAAAAAAACACAAATATTTAAGTGCAGTGATATAATACATAACCCTGACAAGATTCAAAAAGCTACTAAGATAGGATAAAAGATAGGATAAAAGCAATGTTGAATATAAAAAGGTAAAAATGCTGCACTGAGTCGTAGGCAAAAATAAAAGATAAAAATATCAACAAATAAGAGTACAAGATAAAAATGATCATATAAAAACATTTAAAAGTATAAAAGTAATGCAGACAGTAAAAATCAATGATATATAGATAAAAGGAAAGTGACAACTAAGGCGCGGTTATCTTATGTATAAATGCTTGAGTGAAGAGAGAGGTTTTAATAATAATAAATAATCTACCGACTCTTCCCTGATGTTTTTTGTCAGTGTGTTCCATAGTTTTGGGGCGTAGTTGACAAACGCTGCATCACCCTAAAGCATCTTGTGTGGCACATGTATGAAAAGTTTGATTCATTGATTGCTTGATGGTTAAAGAGCGGGGACCCACGTATGCTGTTACGGTTTCACCTCCACTCATTCTAATGCTGTCCCTCCACAACAACCGGTCTGCCCACAGCTCGCGCTCTTCACCACAGGTGACATGAATGTGGGTGATTAGGGAAGGAGCGTCCAGCCAGGTCCAGTAAAGCTGCAGCCTCTCTCCCCATCAGATGCCTCTGCCTATTTAAACCCCGGTTCTTCACTCATTCATGGCCAGATCTTCCCTAGGAATTGCCTGTTTTTCTCCTACCCGTTGTGCTGCGATCAGGTTGGACTGCCAGCCAATTTACTCCACTCCTTCACCCTCCGATCACCCCAGACTGCCTTAGATCCAGCCCACCATGCCTGAACCGTTTTTCCTCCCACCCAAACCGCAATAAAGGCCCTTCCCGGCATTAAAGTACACCTCTGTCTTCCCGTGTTTTTTTTTTTTTTGTTGCCCCACTTGGTTCTTATTAGGTATAAATCATTGTATAATTGTGACAGGCTCACAAGGAGGAACCCAAGAGCGAGACAGTGGTGGAGTGAAAAATGAATTTATTTTAGGGAAGGGGAAAAAGGGGGTCCGGTGGGGGCAGAGGTGGTTGCTGGCCCGGGGAATGGCTGGCATGGGGAGGAGAGGATGATGGAGGACTGAGTGGAAGCCAGGGGTCGCTTGGAGCTGGAAGGTGGCTAGGAGAACAGGCTGGTTGGTAACTGGAAGATGAGAATGGTCCTGGGGGAACAGCAGAAAAGGCAGTCAATAACAAGATCAAAAAATAGCAAGAAGCTTTCACGAGGGTTTTCACTGGGATCGGCCTGAAGTGCGCACCACGGAGGTTTGACAACAATCTGGCGAGGAGTGGTGGAAAAACCAGTGTAGATATACTGCAGTGGAGATGAGTTGATGGCAGGCAGGTGTGGAGACTGAGGGAGCTGATGAGCTGATGGCAGACAGGTGTGGAGGAATCCAGGAGCTGAGTGTGAGTGGCAGATGACCACACAAAACAAAACACAGGGAGTGACAAGGAAACACAAGGGAGGGGAGAACACAGGGAAACACAGGGGAAGAGGGAGGTACAGCCATGGCTGTAACAGTACCCCCCCCTCAACGGGCGCCACCAGGCGACCCACCAGGCTTGTCAGGGTGCTCACGGTGGAAGTCCCGGACCAGGGACGCACCAAAAATATGCCGACGAGGAACCCAGCAGCGCTCCTCAGGCCCATAACCCTCCCAGTCCACCAGATACTGGAAGCCCCTGCCGCGGCGGCGCACGACCAACAACCGCCGGACAGTGTAGGTCGGATGGTCATCGATGACGCGGGGGGGTGGGGGGGCCGCAGCTGGAGGAGACAGTGGGCTAGTGGAGACCGGCTTCAACTGGGAGACGTGAAATGCAGGGTGAACCCTCATGTGAGGAGGAAGCTTGAGCTTGACAACGGTGGGATTTATGACAGAAAGTATCTCATAAGGGCCAACATAACGGGGTGTGAGTTTCTTGGAAGAGGTTTGCAGAGGGAGATCCTTAGAAGAGAGCCATACTTTCTGACCTGGTTTGTAGTTAGGGGCCGGTGTCCGATGGCGGTCAGCAATGCGGCGATTGCGGTCAGCAGTGCGGAGCAAGGCAGCACGGGCATCCTTCCAGACCTTGCGGCAACGGCGAAGATGAGCTTGGACCGAAGGGACGGAGATGTCCTCCTCCAAGGCTGGAAACAGAGGTGGTTGGAAGCCCAAGGAACATTCAAAAGGTGACATACCCGTGGCGGCACTTGACAGGGAGTTGTGTGCATACTCAATCCATGGCAGGTGGGTGCTCCAGGAGGAGGGGTTCCTAAAAGCAACACAGCGAAGCGCAGCGCCCAGGTCCTGGTTGGCCCGCTCCGTCTGACCGTTAGTCTGGGGATGATAACCGGACGACAGACTCACCGAGGCGCCGAGGGCCTGGCAGAAGGCCTTCCAGACCTGCGAGATGAACTGGGGCCCACGGTCAGACACAATGTCGGAGGGTATGCCATGGAGGCGGAAGACATGGTACACCAACTGGTCAGCGGTCCCCAAGGCTGTAGGGAGCTTGAGGAGAGGCACAAAGTGCACAGATTTAGAGAACCGGTCCACAATGGTTAGTATAGTGGTATTACCTTGTGAAGGTGGAAGTCCAGTAACAAAGTCGAGGGCTATGTGAGACCAAGGACGAGCTGGGACTGGCAAGGGACGGAGTAACCCGGCAGGTGGTTGGTGAGAGGCCTTGGCACGGGCACACACCGTACAGGCGGACACAAAGGCACGGGTGTCAGAATCCATTGAAGGCCACCAGAAATGCCGCTTAAGGAGGGACAGGGTACGGGCAGTTCCGGGGTGGCAAGCAAACCGGGAAGTGTGCCCCCACTGGAGGACTTGGGAACGGGCAGAGCTAGGCACAAAGAGACGATTGGGAGGCCCGTTACCTGGGTCCGGCTGAGCCTGTTGAGCATCCCTGACAATGGATTCGATTTCCCATGTAACTGCTGCCACCACACACGTCTCAGGAAGGATGGTGTCCGGAATAGAGGGCGTCTCCGCCGAGGAAAATTGGCGGGAGAGAGCATCTGGCTTCAGATTTCGAGAGCCTGGACGGTAGGTAAGTATAAAAGAGAAACGGCCGAAGAACAAGGCCCAGCGAGCTTGACGGGAGTTGAGGCGTTTGGCTGTCTGGATGTAAGCCAAGTTCTTGTGGTCGGTCCATACGACGAACGGATGTTCGGCCCCCTCCAGCCAGTGCCTCCATTCTTCCAGAGCGAGTTTGACAGCCAGCAGTTCCCGGTTCCCAACATCATAATTCCTCTCTGCCGGTGACAGACGGCGGGAGAAGAAAGCACAAGGATGCAGCTTCTGGTCGGTGGCAGAACGCTGAGAGAGCACAGCCCCCACTCCAGAGCTGGATGCGTCGACCTCCACAATAAACTGACGAGTGGGGTCTGGGTGGATGAGCACAGGCGCAGAAGTGAAGAGCCTTCTGAGACCAGAGAAGGCTGCCTCGGCCTCAGGGGTCCAAGAAAAAGCAGTCGCAGTGGAGGTGAGTCTGGTTAGGGGTGCGGCCACCCGACTGTAGTCTCTGATGAAGCGGCGGTAGAAATTAGCAAAGCCAAGGAACTGCTGGAGCTGCTTAACAGATGTGGGTTTGGGCCAGTTAGTCACTGCCTGGATTTTAGCAGGGTCTGTTCTCATTTGTCCACCCTCAAGGATGTACCCCAGGAAAGAAACTGAACTGGCATGAAAATCGCATTTCTCTGCCTTCACAAAGAGTTTATTCTCTAGGAGCCTCTGGAGTACTTGTCGGACATGTTGGATGTGTTCTTCTGGGTCTTGGGAGAAAATCAGAATGTCGTCAAGATAGACAAACACGGTTCTGTTGAGGAAGTCACGGAGTACATCGTTCACTAGGGCTTGGAACACAGCGGGGGCATTAGTCAGACCAAAAGGCATCACAAGGTACTCGAAGTGTCCAAGAGGGGTGTTGAAGGCCGTTTTCCACTCGTCCCCTTCCTTGATCCTGACAAGGTGGTAGGCGTTTCTCAAATCCAGTTTTGAAAAGACAGTGGCTTTCTGGATGGGTTCGAAAGCTGAGTCGATGAGGGGTAAAGGATACTTATTTTTGATGGTGATGGCGTTGAGGCCTCTGTAGTCAATGCAGGGGCGGAGAGTGCGATCCTTCTTGGAAACAAAGAAGAAACCTGCTCCAACTGGGGAAGAGGATGGACGGATGATGCCAGCAGCCAGCGATTCATGAATGTATTGCTCCATTGTCTCTCTCTCTGGACGGGAAAGTTTAAACAGACGACTAGAAGGCAGGGGAGCCCCAGGGAGGAGGTCAACAGAGCAGTCATATGGGCGATGAGGGGGAAGGGAGAGAGCACGCTGTTTGCTGAAGACCTCACCCAAATCGTGATAAACAGCTGGGACTGTTGACAGATCTGGGGGTTCCGAGGGGGGAGGGGAAACAATGGCCTCTACTGGGGCAAGAGCAGACTGCAAGCAGGTTGAATGACAAAAGGGACTCCAGCTAACCAATTTGCCAACAGACCAGTCGAGATGGGGATTGTGTTTCTGGAGCCAGGGGTGACCTAAGACAATGGGGGCACTGGGAGAGGAAATTAGATGGAACTGGATGTACTCATGATGATTACCAGACAGGATGAGATGTACAGGTCTTGTACGGTGTGTCACAAGGGCGAGGAGATGGCCATTGAGGGCATTAGCCTTCAGGGGAACGTCCAGGGGCTCGCTGGTGATGCCTGTTTGAGCAGCTAGAGTGGCATCCATGAAGCTCTCGTCCGCACCAGAGTCCACCAAGGCGGGTAGAGGCAGGGACAATTGGTTCCAACATAATGTGGCATTGAACTGCATTCAGGGTTGGGGTTTAGGAGAGGAAGAAGTTTGGCTCGACAGAACCCCCACTGCTACTGACGAACCTGTTCCTTTTGGCCGATGGGGACAAGAGGCAAGGAAATGACCCTTTTCGCTGCAATAAATGCACTCTCCAGCTTGCATTCTCCTCTGACGCTCTGTTGGGGAGAGACGAGCCCGACCCAACTGCATGGGTTCTTCAGGGGGTAGAGAAGAGGAGGAGCTGGAGGAATCACTGGAGCGGGACCTGGCACAGGGGATGGCTCGGGGAGCTAAGCTGGGTTGAGGCACAGGCAGAGGGCATGACATGGGAATTTGTGGACGGCCTGCTTTCTCCCTGCGGCGCTGCCGCAGACGGTTGTCAAGACGAGTAGCCAGGGAAATAAGGGAGTCCAAATCCTCCGTTTCATCCCTCGCCGCAAGCTCATCCTTGATGTAATCCGCCAAACCATTCATATATGCTCCCTGCAAACTTAGCTCTCCCCACCCACTTTCTGCTGCCAATATCCGGAACTCAATGGAATAGTCCGCAACAGACCTGGAGCCTTGACAGAAAGAGAATAGCTTGCTAGAAGCTTCTTTGCCTTGGATGGGGCAGTCAAAAACTTTCTCTAACTCCGCCACAAACTGAGGGTAGGAAGAGAGCACGGGGGACGCTCTATCCCACAGCGCTTTAACCCACTGAGCTGCTCTCCCGGAAAGCAAACCCATAATAAAGGCAATGCGTGACTGACCTGAGCTATATGTTGCCGACTGCTGCTGAAACACTAGAGCACACTGGAACAAAAACTGTCCACAAGCTCCCGGCTCGCCAGAGTATCGCTCCGGGGTCGGGATGTGAGGTTCCCGGGAAGGCGGAGCTGGAGCGGCCTGAGCTGGGGGTGAATCAGGGTGAGCAGTGACTGGAGGAGCAGCGGGTGATGAAGCAGGGAGTTGGGAAATACTGGTGGTTAATGCCTGTAATGACTCCCCTACTTCACGAAGAAGCTTGTCATGTTGTCCAAGCAGGGTCCCCTGGGAAGCCAGAGCACGACGGAGTGAATCCACGTCCGCTGGGTCCATACTGGCCAGATTGTTCTGTGACAGGCTCACAAGGAGGAACCCAAGAGCGAGACAGTGGTGGAGTGAAAAATGAATTTATTTTAGGGAAGGGGAAAAAGGGGGTCCGGTGGGGGCAGAGGTGGTTGCTGGCCCGGGGAATGGCTGGCATGGGGAGGAGAGGATGATGGAGGACTGAGTGGAAGCCAGGGGTCGCTTGGAGCTGGAAGGTGGCTAGGAGAACAGGCTGGTTGGTAACTGGAAGATGAGAATGGTCCTGGGGGAACAGCAGAAAAGGCAGTCAGTAACAAGATCAAAAAATAGCAAGAAGCTTTCACGAGGGTTTTCACTGGGATCGGCCTGAAGTGCGCACCACGGAGGTTTGACAACAATCTGGCGAGGAGTGGTGGAAAAACCAGTGTAGATATACTGCAGTGGAGATGAGTTGATGGCAGGCAGGTGTGGAGACTGAGGGAGCTGATGAGCTGATGGCAGACAGGTGTGGAGGAATCCAGGAGCTGAGTGTGAGTGGCAGATGACCACACAAAACAAAACACAGGGAGTGACAAGGAAACACAAGGGAGGGGAGAACACAGGGAAACACAGGGGAAGAGGGAGGTACAGCCATGGCTGTAACAATAATATGTTGTGCTGAGATTTTCACACTCACAGTTAACATTAAAGCAGCACAATGTAACTTTCAGCTTTGGTTGAGTTTGGCGGCTCCTTTGGACAAAAGCAGTAGTGCTTTACCAGAAGTGTGGAAGGGTTCCTACCATGCTCCTCAAAGTTACATAGTGCCAGTGAAGGCGATACAGACCCCTCAGACCAGGACAGAGGTTCATTAAACCTGTTGGAAGTTGATGTACCATCACAATGATGATGATGAAATATTACATTAAGGTGGAAAAGTTACATAGTGCTGCTTTAAAACAAAAATTGCAAGTGAATCTCCAAATGTGTTTTGGGTAAAATCATTCGTCATCAACAGCCGTCTATCAACGTCATACGTCATCATGGATCACTTGTTATAAACACAAAAGTGATTATAAACACAAAGTTATAAACACAAAAGTGGAGCGATAAAACGCAAAGAAAAAGAAAAGAGGGAGCAAGAAAAGGCCAAATTGCCCAAACTAGACGCATATTTAGTTGGCCCTGATCCTCCTCCTGTGGGAGATGAACCTGACATTGTTAGCAACGATTCATCCCGGGGCCCGGGCCGCCAAAAGCTGCATCGTGGTCAGGGAGCAGGTTTACAGGTAACTACAGTTAGAACAATCACAGACACACACTGGCAGCAAGAAAATGTGAGTTTGTGTTAAATTGTTGATATAGTAGCCCGAGCTTATTTCCTTCTCTGAGAGACTTTCATTTACTGAGGCTTATTTTGAAGTAACAGAGGTATCCGTGCATTTCTTGTCCAGAATTAGGCAGAGGGGAGTAGTGAAATGAAGAATCCATGAGCCACCGTGTAAAAATACCTCTCATTGACAGACATCTAAGAAACGGTACAAAATTGTGGCAATTGTACTGTATATGCTCCAATTGATGAGTTCTACTTGACTGGAGGATTGCATCAGTCGCTGGCTTTGAAGAGCAGAATGCATTATTATACGTCTGCGTCTCGGAGGACGCTGGAGGTTCGTTGAGGAAAACAAGAGGTGCTTGTGAGAACCAAAGGGATTAACCCACGCCCGAGGAAGAAGCCCTTTGACTAGCTGTCAAAGGCAAGTTCTTTCCTGGGTCATTAGGACGGCTGAATCTTCATTTGATGCCGTGGACCGAGGAGCGCGGTATGAGTCAGAGATGAAAGGCTCTCCCTGAGCTCAGGCTGTTCTACTCCAGGATTCATTCACACCGCTGATGGAGCTGCAACGTGAAGCTGAAAGACACTCTGGAAGACGTCCCTCTGAGAAATCACGCCCGGGCAAGAAACAGAGCTCAATGCTGTCACTGTAAGGTGTTTTCTCTGTACGTATAACATATTCCATACTGATATTGGTCTGCAACACTGGGTTATATGTGTAATAAGGTTCTGCCTTAATTTTACTGCATCAAATTATGTGTAAAGGCTGTGAAGAAATGTCATGATGATTTCCATCTTTTGCACCTGCCACAACTGTTACCTGCTTTTCTTTGTTTAACCCTTGTACTGTGTTTGGGTCAAAATGACCTAATTCTCCTGTTCCTTCTTTCCTCCTGCTCTCTCCTTCCTTCCTTCCTTCCTTCCTTCCTTCCTTCCTTCCTTCCTTCCTTCCTTCCTTCCTTCCTTCCGTCCTTCCGTCCTTCCTTCCTTCCTTCCTTCCTTCCTTCCTTCCTTCCTTCCTTCCTTCCTTCCTTCCTTCCTTCCTTCCTTCCTCCTTCCTTCCTTCCTTCCTTCCTTCCTTCCTTCCTTCCTTCCTTCCTTCTTTTCTCTCTTCCTTCCTTCCTTCCTTCCTTCCTTCCTTCCTTCCTTCCTTCCTTCCTTCTTTTCTCCCTTCCTTCTGTCCTCCCTTCTTCCCTTCCTCCTTCCTTGACCCGAAGACAGCACAAGGGTTAAGTGAAAATGTGGTCGAAGTGGTCATAGAAAATGGATGAGATCAAGACATGAAAAGACAGAATAAACAAACCCTTCTGCCAGAAGTATTGTCAGGATACGGGATAAAACAAACATAAAACAAAACAAAAAAACAGATCAATACACTGGATTGGGTTATTGCCTCCAAAGCACAAAGTGCACACGGATGCCTGCATGTTTTCAACTATGTTTTTGGACTGAGTGAATGCATTACTTATATTCTAAAAGTTAGATACCCAAGGTAATGCAATAAAACAGTTTGCAGTGATTGCATGTAAATTCTGTGCAGGGCCAATTATCTGCCATTATTAATTCAAGTTAATCAGAGACTCCAACCTCACTTTAGCTTTCTCTTTTTCCTCCAGGTGACTTTTACAAGTGAAAAACTCAGATCCGTGGAGTCTGAGGGATTTTTCTGATATCGTCTCTCCAAACTTTCTAAACTGAAAGTCACACTACACAGCCACAAGTGTGTATGATACTGTTCAAAACTCATTAATGGAGCAAACATTGTAAAAGTACCATCGGGGGAAATGTAAAACACAAAAACTGTGCAAAACCGTGTGGGAAGACCAGCCCACTGAAAACATTAAAAGATGAGCAGCGCTCTCGACTCCGAGACACACAGAGTGCAGATTCACACGCTTCATCTACTCCTTTATTTCACAAACTCCAGATTCTTACTATTTATGATATCAATATTTTTCAGATATGTGTTTTTACTCATAAGCTAAATTCAAGTGAAGGGAATATTCCTGAAAGTTCAAGACTTACTTTAAATTAAATTCACAGGTTCATTCTTATTCAACTCGACAATCCTCAGATCTTCATCCTCCTAAATTTCTCACTTGCAGACGTCAATGTTCGGTGAGATTTAGGGACTAAATTGTGGAATGATTTTTCCCACTTGGCAAAGACTCTTCCTCTTTGAAATGTTACAAAAGATGTTTGAAGGAACTTGACTGCTGTTTTGTAACTGTTTTCCCAATGTATTGATGTACATGTATCCATGTTCTTTTTTTTTTGTGTTTCACTCATAGTGACATGAACCGTCTTATTTGCTCAGGAGTCAATATAAGTAATATAAGTTGTAAAAACAATATCCCATGCACACTCACACACACTTATTTTTTTGTATTTATTCTTTATTATTTATATATTGCATTATTAGTTTGCCATCACTTTTGGGTAGTTATACTTTTTGTTTTTGTATGTTAATCTTGTGTTCTTTATAACACATTAAATTTTAATAACTTCGGTGGAGGCTTCAAATAAGCCCATTGGGGTTTTTGCCTATTCCTGCAACTATAGTATTTATATTTGATATTTTCTTGTATATTTTTAAAAACTGTGCAAAACAAACTAAAAAAAAAAAAAAAAACAGCTCAAATGATCCTTTTCCAGCTGTGAACCAAGTTAACAATGTTTTAAAATGTGACACTTACATTTATGGACGTTTTTTGCCTTTGTGAGGATGTTATTAGGGAAAGGAGAGTTAATCAGCTTTAAAACGTTCATCCCATGTCTGTTTCTGGTGACAATTTGTAAAAGTAACTGGTAAAAAAATGGGTCTGACAGAAATCCTCAACTACTGTTCAGGATTTCTGTCATTGCTGAATGTGATTACATGTAAGTGCAGGATAAATAGATGTACATCCTGTACTGTATCGTAACAACCACAGACGACCACGGAGCATTAATCTGATTACTGGTGCTGCTTTTCTACTTTCCTTATCAAAAAAAAAAAATTATTCCAGGCTTAATCATCACCAGACAGTAAATAGTAAATTGTGCAAATTCTAGCATCCACAGAAAGTGCATTTTGATGATTTGTTTTACTTCAATAATCCCTAATACAATGTAAATAGTTTGAGTAAGAAGTAGGTCTTTCATTCAGTATTATACAGTCACTAACAAGAGCCATGATACAAGGTTATAAGTGACAGCAGGAGTGATGTCCTGTACTGGTTTGCTTTGCACTGAATCTGAAGAACTCACTATAAAACTCTGGGGCCTCATTTCTAAAGCTCGCTTGCGCACAAAACAGGGCTTGAAAGATTTGCACGCCATCTTCTACACAAAGGGTTGGGATCTAAAAAAAAAAAACGAACCGAAAAATGTGTGTATCTTTACGCCAACCCTGACCCTCGCGCACAAACATTTTGAAGATATTGGAAACTGGCGACGCAGGCGGTGAGGTGGTGAAATGAAGAAGGATTCATGTCATACTGTTAATGTCATCACATATCAGACTTATAGATCCATGTACACCCAAGCCGGTGTTCTGCCGAGGTGTCCTACCTCGGCAGAAATACTACCATACGATCCGCATTTCTTTTATCTCAGTTTCTTTTTTTTCAAAGGCTTTTTGCATGCAAATAGACGATTTAACAGCAGGAAGTCAGAATGTGGTTCACATAGATCTATGTGCACGACGCTTCGGCGGAAGAAAAAAAAAACGTCCGATCACGCTTCCACATAGATAAATGTTGATGTCCATGTGGAAGCGTGATCTGACGGGGTATTATCATCTGTCAAATCATCCTACCAGTCTTTTTACCTGCCAACAATTGTTTGAAGGCCAAATACAGTTAATGAAAGGTTGTTTCTAGCTAAATATGATTTGATCTCATTCTTGAGCTTCATAATCTGAAAATCTGACGGGCTGCTGTGCGCGCTCCCGCGGCCAGAAATCAGATTCTGGCAACTCACTCGCTTTATTTTTGTTAGTGATGCCATTACTGTGACCACCAAATAATGTGGTTTTCCTGCCTCCACCTCATCCACAACATCTCCATCTCAGTCTCTGCGAAATTTCGCTTTCTGGTCTTCTATGACATGATTTTTGAGTGTAAAACACAGTTGATCGGCAGGTTCATTTATATGCAAATACAGTCGCCAGGTGCTTTGCATTGACCATTCTTGGTAAAAAGTGGGCGTGTAGAGGGCGGGATATGAGGCCAATTTACGTGCGCAAACTTCCAGCTGGACTGTGATTTATAAAGCGAACATTGCCTGCAAGTGTGCGTGCACACGGTTTTATAAATCCAGATTTTTTTTTGCGCACGCCATTTTCGGCTTTTGGCCGCACGTACATTTTTAGTATGAATCCTACACACTCTTTTATAAATGAGGCCTGACTGGTCTTTAATAACTGTGAAAATGATGTGCAGTGTTCTTATGCTGTGAAGTCCTTTAAAAAAACATCTTAATGAAGAAAATGAGGCCAAAAAAAGAAGACATATTTACTTTTAGAAGTGTTGTCTGCATCCAGCACCATCTTAAAATCATCAGGAGCCAAAAGGAGACCGACAGAGACAAGAACACGGCGGTTGTCTTCATGAGCTTGTGATGGCTCGTCCTTTATCTGGGGAAGGACGGAAAGAGTTTGATGTCAGAATTATATTGTAGTCAAACACTTTTCTTACAGTAATCTTGGCAGCTGTGCTGAAGCACAGCAGAGCACGGTTTAAAGTGAACTTCATAAGCAAGCCATTTCCATTTGAAACAGCTTCTTTACTGGGCTTTTTAATGTAAGACAGTTTAAAGTAAACGGGGCAGGAAACCTGCTGCATCAGCAGAGCGGCTTTATCCTCGGCTCGGGTCGGCGTTTGGTAGCGGGTTCGTTTGAGCTGCAGGAGATGGAGCGCCGATGACAGGCGCTCTCGTTGAGACCCGTTATCCAGCAGCGCGGCTTTCTGAAGGTGAGTCAAAGACGCCTCGAGACGCCCGTCCTCCTCTTCACTTCCTGCCAGCTCTGAGTGGACGTGACAGCGCTCCTCCAGCAACAGACTGTGGTGAAAGCAACACACAAGCACTCCGGCATGACCTCATGTTGGGTGGAAATAGAACATCTCTCAGTTTGCTTCATTAAAAAGGGTGAAATACTGCTAATGTGGAACTGAAACCCCTGATTGCAGAGAACATTAGCAAAAGTGTTAGCATTTTTCATCATTAGGGCCCGAACACTTACAGTACGAAGGCCCAATTGTATCTGTAGGAATTTTTCTTCATTCTTCTGACGAAAGGAGGGCCTTTTTGCCCCCCTAAACGTGCCCCAAAAGTCACCAAATTTTGCACGCAAGCCAAGCCCTGGCGAAAAATGTGATATTTAATGGTTTGCATTAATGGGCGTGGCCTAATGGCTCAACAGCGCCCCCTAGAAAACTTTGTGCCTCAAGCCCCACAATACGGTTTGATGTACATGCACGAAAATCGGTACACACCTGTATCATGTTGCAACTTAAAGAAAAGTCTCTTGGCGCCATGGCCGAAACTGAACGGGAAGTCGGCCATTTTGAATTAATCGTGTAATTTTGGCGCAGTTTATGCCATTTCTTCGGCAGTTAATACGGCCCAAACCGTAACGTGCACCCAAGTGTGTTATACATCAAAATGTGCGTCTCCATCCTGCGACAACGGGCTCAGTCAAAAGCGTTACCGTGGCGACGCTAGACGCCAAAAAGAGCGCCCACCCTTCATCTGATTGGTCCAGACAGAAAAAACTTTGTGCCTCAAGCCCCACAATACGGTTTGACGTACATGCACGAAAATCGGTACACACCTGTATCATGTTGCAACTTAAAGAAAAGTCTCTTGTGCGTGAACTGCAATTTTAGTAATATATCCAATACTCAATTACAATCAGGGAACATTAGATATTTAGGCATAAACATCTCCCCTAGGCTGTCAGAGTTAATAAAATTAAATTATGTTCAGCTTATAAAGAAAATAGAAGATGATCTTGCTAGCTGGAGCTCTCTTCCCATTTCACTCATGGGTAGAATAGCCATCATTAAAATGATGGTCTTACCAAAAGTAAATTATTTTTTCTCAATGATACCATGCAAACCCCCTATTTCCTGGTTTAAATCGTTGGACTCCATGCATTAGTTTAAAGACATTGCAGAAATCTAAAGAATATAGAGGTTTAGAGCTACCTAATTTTCAGTATTACTTCCTTGCCAATAAATTACAGTATATTGTAAAATGGTCAAAAGATCATCCTTTAGATAGTCAATGGCTAGACTCAGAGCAAGTGTTTTGCAACGAACTAGAAATCTCAGAGTTACCATTTATTAGTCAAAGTATCAAACGTCATCAATGTTTCAAAAGCATTAATATTAGCACAACTTTATCAGCTTGGTGGGAATTTCTTAAAGTAGCTAAAATTTCACTTTTTCCATGTGACCGTACACTCACATGGAACAACCCAGACATCGTGAAAAATGATAAAAAGATGGTTAACTTCGTTCAATGGAGAGACCAAGGAATACGGTATTTACAGCACGTAATTGTAGGAGGACAGTTTGTACCTTTCAATAAACTTATGGTACAATACGGAGTTAGCAGGAGTACATTTTTAGAGTATCAACAACTCAAGGCCATAATAAATAAAACATACAAAATTAGACAATTAGACTTACAACTTCCCGCTAAGATAATAGATTTATTAAATCTAAGCACTTTAAAGTTGTTATCAAAACTTTACAGGTCAGTGTCTAAACTGGACGATTCAGTCTCTCTCCCGATCTCTAAGTGGGAGGCGGATCTCTCTCTGAATACCGACCAGTTTTCTTGGTCACAAATATGCTTAAATACGTTTACTATGACTAACAACCCAAACTTACAACTTATACAGTACAAAGTTCTTCATAGAATACATTATACTGGACAAAGGATGTTCCAGATGGGCTTTGTCACCTCTAATATCTGTTCACAGTGCACAGAGAACACCCCAGATAATTATATGCATGCTTTATGGTTCTGTACACCGGTACAGAGGTTCTGGAAGGAGATTTGTGAGGATTTATCCACATGGATCAACCACAGAATCCCAGTGTGCCCCACGGTATGTATATTAGGTCACCTGGGAGACACTCAAATAGAACCTAATTGGACACACCGGGTTCTCACTGCTTTATGTATCACAAAGAAAACCATTCTAGTAAATGGTCCCCCCCCCCCCCCCCCCCGGGGGGGGATCCGGGGATCGGGCCTCCCCTGACCGGGGGGTGCACGGGCGGGCGCGACGGCGGGGTGACACCATTCCCAGGTGTCTATGTCTTATGTTGTCAGTATGAATGGGAGGATGTTGGACTGTTTCCCCCTCCGTCTGGGGGCTCCGACGGCACCGGGGGCGCCCGTGGAGGTACGGTGGGGCCCTGGCCCGGCTCGGAGGGCCGGCCCCCGTCTACTGGATGGCCGGTGGGGGGACGCGGGTGTCTTATCAGGGCCGGCTTTGCTGGTCCTGCTTCCTGGCTTCGGCCTCCGCTCCCCCTCTTGCCCCCCCTACACGATTCATATGCACATAGGCGAAAGGCGGGGGGTCCGGGTCGTGGGGGGCACCGTCCCGCGTGGCCCGGCACTCCCCGCCTCATGGTTTTAACAGCAAAATAGACACTGCACATTCAACACTTTATAAATACACTTGACAAGGACACGTAGTTCGGGAGGGGGGGGGGGGGTCGGTGTCAATCGATACTTGGCCCTCCCTCCTCCCTGTTTTTATGGCATTAATCACATGCACTCAACACCAGGGGCGGGAGGGGGTCCCATATCACCCGCGTTCCCTCACCGGCCTGGGACAGGTGGGTCGGGTTACCCGGGCCTGGCGGGGCCCGCCGTGCAGCCTGGGGTGCCTTCTGGCGGTGCTGGACCCCCCCGGGGAGGGGGAAACGGTGCGTGATTGTATGTCTGTGTCGGTGAGAATGTGGTATGGAAGGGTCCTGCCATGGAGGATTTGAGCCTCCATTGGCAGGACATCAAAAACTTAATAATTTATCAATATTATATTATACAAAGATGGTTATTATTATTATTATTAGTATTATTATTATTAGTATTATTATTATGTATAGTATATTATATTATTATTAGTATAGGTATCGGATAGGTGAATGGATGAATGAATGGGATGCCTGGGTCTGGGGCCCTCCGTTGTCGGGCCTGCGCGGGTGTCGCCTTGTTGGGGGGTTCCCTCTCTCCGGGCCCGTCTCCGGTCCCCCCCGCTGCCTCTGCGGCGGGGCGCCCCTCTGGTCTTGGAGGGCCACTTTCGTGGGGGGGGAGCAACCCCGCCACCCGCGAGACCAGAGGCCGACACGGAAGAGCCCGGAACCCAGGCCACCGGCAACCCCACAGAGGGGAGAAGTAGGAGGGAGGCAACCCACCGCCTGCGAGCCCCCCCCCCCCCGGCGGCGGCCGTCCCGCGTGGGGGACTGGTCAGACTGCGATCAGATCTCAAGATTTAGGTCGATTGCTGTTACTGTTTTGGTTGGCTCCGTGCCGGTTTCGTGCTTTGTTTGTGGTTTTTGTTGCAGATTTCCAGTGCTTGACGTGTGTCTCCGTGTGTTCCTGCTTCCTGGATTGGCAGTGGATGTCGTCAGCCCCCCCCCCCCTCCAAAAAAAAAAAACAAAAAAAAAACACTGGGTTTGTATGTGTGTGTATGTATATATACACTTTTGGTTTCTACCGTCATGGTATCAATCGATAATATGTGTGCAGACAAGGAAAAGAAAAAAAAAAAAAAAAAAAGTCTCTTGGAGTCATGCCCGAAACCGAACAGGATGTCGGCCATTTTGAATTAATCGTGTCATTTTGGCGAAATTCATGCCATTACTTCGGCAGTTAATACGGCCCGAACCGTAACGTGCCCCCAAGTGTGTTATACATCAAAATGTGAGTCTCCATCCTCCGACACCAATCATTACTTTTGTCTTTCAAAAGCATTACCGTGGCGACGCTAGACGCCAAAAAGCGTGCCCACCCTTCATCTGATTGGTTCAGACAGAAAAAACTTTGTGCCTCAAGCCCCACAATACGGTTTGACGTACATGAATGAAAATCGGTACACACCTGTATCATGTTGCAACTTAAAGAAAAGTCTCCGGCGCCATGGCCGAATCCGAACAGGAAGTCGGCCATTTTGAACATTTTGAATTAATCGCGTAATTTTGGCGCAATTTATGCCATTCCTTCGACAGTTAATGCGGCTCGAACCGTAACGTGAACTAGGGCTGGGCGATTTTGGAAAAAAAAAAAATCCCGATTTTTTTATCTGAAAACCCGATTTCGATTTTTTTTGGTAAAACTACAAAAGACTTGTTTCAAATATTTTATCTTTATTTTTAAAGAAAAATAGCGAACAAATTTCCCCATTGGGAATGAAGTGCAATTGAAAGATACTGTAAATCCTCCTTGAGTTTAGTAAAGTGACAACATTTGCAATTTTCTTGACCAAACAAAGATGACTAGACGAGCTCTGTCTGTAATGCAGCCAGCTGCAAAAAAGGAAAATCGATTTTCCGATTTTCCTTTTTTTAACATCGTCTTGATTAATAAATCCGATTTAGATTTAATAATAATAATAATAATAATAAACTTTATTTATATAGCACCTTTCCTGTCATAGAATGCAACTCAAAGTGCTTTACATGTCAAGAGAAGATAAGCAAGCAAGCAAAATAAAAACAAAGCAGTTTTAAGACAGTGAAAAAACAATATCGCAAACAGAATAAAACCAGCAATAAAAGCAATAGCAAAGAGCAAAAAGAGTAAAAGAGTAAAACAGGCACGGCAGTAAGCATAAATGGGGTCACACACAGGTAAGAACAAACCTTTAAAATTCAGCTAAAAGCAAGAGTAAAAAGGTGGGTCTTGAGCTGTGCTTTAAATATGTCAACTGAGGATGCCTTTCTAAGGTGTACTGGAAGTTTATTCCAGGCTGTCGGGCCGTAGAAGCAGAAAGCTGCCTCGCCATGTCTTTTAGTTGCCATCCTTTTAGGCACTTGGAGCAAACCAGCGGTTGTGGACCTGAGATGGCGGCCTGGGACATATCTAGGTAGGCAGTCGAGGAGGTAGGAAGGTGCTAGTCCATTTAAGGCTTTATAAACCAGTAAGAGAATTTTAAAATCAATCCTAAAAACTACTGGAAGCCAATGTAGTGAGGCTAAAACAGGGGTAATGTGTTCTCTCATTTTGGTTCTGGTTAAAATTCTTGCTGCTGCATTCTGGACTATTTGAAGCCGGTCTGACGTTTTTTTTGGTAAGCCACAAAATAGTGCATTGCAGTAATCAATGCGGGAGAAAACAAATGCATGGACCAGTGTTTTTGCATCAACCAGAGACAGATATGATCTAATGCGTGCAATATTTCTAAGGTGAAAGAATGCGGTTTTGGTAATGAAATTCATATGCGCATTGAAATTTAGGTCAGAGTCAATGATAACCCCCAGGTTCCTTACTGTATGGTTATTTGCTACAGTAAGGTTACCAAGTCTGTTTTTAATTAATTCTTTCTGCTCATTGGAGCCAACTATGAGAACTTCAGTTTTGTCCTCATTTAATTTGAGGAAATTTTCACTCATCCAGCATTTAATGGTAGAGAGACAGGTCAACAATGGATCAAGGGCAGAGGGGTCATCCGGAGCTACGGAGAGATATAGCTGAGTATCGTCAGCATAAAAATGAAAGTTCACTCCATGAGCACTAATAAGCTCTCCCAGGGGCAGTATATACAGAGAGAACAAAAGAGGGCCCAGAATTGAGCCCTGTGGAATACCAGAGCTAATTATGTGAGTGTCTGAGACAGAGTCAGCTAGATTGACAAAATATCTTCTTCCCGACAGGTATGAGGAGAACCAGGATAGGGCTGTGCCTGATAGACCTACCCAGTAGTTCAGACGTTGTATGAGAATTGAGTGGTCAATAGTATCAAACGCAGCTGTTAGGTCTAGGAGTAGAAGAACAGACACATGTTTCCTATCTGCGGATACTCTAAGGTCATTGAGTACTTTTAGAAGCGCTGTTTCGGTGCTATGTCCCTTCCTAAATCCAGATTGCAGTTTGTTATGAACCATATTTTCCTGAAGGAAGACATCAAGTTGATGGTAGATTATTTTTTTCCAGAACCTTGCCTAAGAAGGGCAAATTAGAAATGGGTCTGTAATTGCCAAGCACAGTGGGATCAAGGTTGTGTTTTTTGAGGAGGGGTTTAACCACAGCTGTTTTCAGAAAATCTGGAAAAACACCTGAATGAATGGAACTGTTTACAATTCTGTGGATGTCACCAATAATACTGTCTAAAACTGTTTTGAGAAAGTGTGTTGGAATAGTATCGAGTGAACATGAGGATGATGTCATCTGTGAAATTGTATTTCGAACTTCCTCCTCATCAACTGCAGAAAAAGATGCAAGGCTTCCCCTTGGGGGATCAGTAGGCCTGCTTGCACTCATGGCAGCGTGAGCTCCATTCACAATGCCAGCTCTGATGTTAATAATTTTGTTATCAAAGAATGATGCAAACTCATTGCATTTGGCTACAGAGGCAGGTAGTGACTGTTTGTAGGACTGAGGTGGGTTGAGAATATGTTCAATGGTGGAGAATAGGACCCTGGGATTGTTCTTGTTCTCATTGATAATGGCAGAGAAGTGTGCCTGTCTTGCCGAGCGCCGGGCTTTGTTATATGCAGCTGTTGATGACCTGAGAATTTCTAAGTTAACAGTGAGTTTGTTTTTTCTCCAAGCCCGTTCTGCTCTGCGACACTCTTTCTTGAGTGAGCACGTATGCTCATTTACCCAGGGTGTTACTCTGGAGTGATGTTTCTTTTTAGTTTTTAGAGGAGCCACTATGTTGATAGCAGATTCTATTTTTAGATTAAAATGTTGTACCAAAACGTTCACTAAGGGGGTAGAGGGCAGGGGAGTGGCGCATGCGAGATGACGAGAAAAGTCATCAGCAGCAGATGGACTAAAATAGCGTTTTTTGATAGTAATTTCTGTGTTATTTTTCTCTAAAGCAGTGGCAGTCATGTTAAAACACACCAAGTAGTGGTCTGATAGCTCTGGCCTATAGATGGTTTGGTCAATGCAAATATTCAGACCTCTAGAAATTATCACATCCAGTGTGTGGCCGTGGTTATGAGTCGGACCCACAGTGTGCTGAATAAAATCGAAAGAGTGCAGGAGCTGAATAAAATCGATAGCCATGGAATCTGTGGCATTGTCCAAATGCAGATTAGCATCACCTGTGATCAAAGTTCTGTCATAATCCATGCAGCAGGTTGATAAAAGTTCTGACATTTCTGTTAAAAATAGTGCTTTACTTGAGTTTGGAGGACGATAAATATTAATCATTGGCACAGAGTTTTGTGAAGCCAGTATGGTGGCCTGGTACTCAAATGATGTGAAATTTCTAAACAACAGAGGCTTGAATTTTAAACTGTCCGAAAAGATGTTGGCTAGGCCTCCTCCTTTCTTGACCTCGCGTTCTTTATGGATAAAATTAAAGTTTGGGGGACAGGCTGCGGCTAATATAACAGCACTGTCCGAGCTAAGCCATGTCTCTGTCAAGAAAATTATGTCTAGCTTCTCTTTAATAATTAAATCATTTACAGAGGAAACCTTGTTGGTCAGTGATCTTATGTTAAATAAGGCAAGGTTTAGCTTGACAGGTGATGGGTTAATTGTGGTGGGTGGGATCAAGATGTGTGTTAAATTAGTGGCTACAACAGAGCGTTTTGAGTGCTGGGTGTGTCTGGCAGAGATTATAGTGGGAATATGGTGGGTGGCTGTAGTGTCCGTTTTTTGGTAAAATAACATAGTGATGGTGGATGGGATATTGTTCCACAAGGGGGCAGCAGTAGCGCTGAGGGGAGTTTGTTGACTTTCGCTGGGCTGGGGGGAAGGGGGGCACATTAACTGTCACTTCTCTGAAAGTGAGATCACCGTTTCCTTTCTGGATGTGAGAGTGGAGGGGGGCGGTGCCGTTGTTTTCATTCGGCTGTGTTGTACTGCGTGACGAATGTTGTTAGCCAACATGTGGCTGCCCAGTTGACTGGGATGTAAACCATCACGGGAGTAGAAGGTTGGGCGATTCCAAAATAGATTAAAATTATCAATGAAATTTACATTGTTTGCAGCACAGAAGGCGGGGAGCCATGAATTGAGGGAAAGAAGTTTGCTAAAACTACCCATCCCACGTCCCAGCGTGGGAATTGGACCGGACAAGTGGATGGATTTACCGCAGCTGCTGGCCATATCAATCAACTTTTTGAAGTGGACTTTCAGACACTCCGAGTGGTTCCGTGCAGTGTCGTTTGTGCCGACATGGAAAATGATTTTATCGATCGTCGTTGGGAGAGAAGAGAGTATGTTTGGGAATTTGTTGATGATGTCGGGGACTGTGGATCCGGGAGACGATTTTGTCAGCGTGTTTGCGAACCTGACATTTTTTAAGATCGAGTCCGCAATGATCACCGCAGTCAAGGGGATTAAAGGAGGCACCGGAGACGTTTGGGGAGTGCGGGTGCTAACGGTGGTGGGAGGAGGTGGTTTAAGAACTGACCGCTGGCGGGGGTCACCCCTCGATCGTCTAGCCACCGCCGCGCGTAATAGCTCGCGGCGGGTAGTGGAGGGTGAGGCTCTAGGCCTAATAGGCAGGTGAACTGCAACACCAGCCGGCTCAGCCGAGGGAGTAGAACCAGAGGGGATCAGGGTGGGCACACTGGACCATGGTCCGGTGGGAGGCGAAGGGGGAGAGCGATCAGGCTCCGAGGGTGCCGGGAGCCTGCCATTTTGGGGCAAAGGGGGGAAATTGTTCATGTCCAGAATGGAAAAAGGATTGCTAGTGGATAATGGAGGTGCAGGCTGGTGTGGACGAAATGGTCGGGTGCAGGATTTTCCAGTGGATTTATGAGTGACTACTTTCCAAGGGACAGGAGTGGAGCTGGCAAATGGATGAGACTTAGGTCGCGCACCGAGATTGGACCATTTATTGGTGGTATCCAGGTGAGGGACGGTGGAGCCTAGCTCAGCGGGGGTTTCATTCCGAGCGGCTCGTTCGAAGAGAGCGTCCATATCTGGGGGGACAGTGGCGTCCAGTTCAGTCGCCACAGCGACGGCACCAGTAGCCCCGACAGAGACCTCCGGGTCCAGTGACTCGGGTTCGGGGACAGATGCTATGACTTCAGGATTGAGGGAAAATAACTCGTCGAGAAACAGCTCGTCGTCCCGGATCTGGTAAAGGACGGATATTCTTCCCTCCAGCTCCGAGATTTTCTGAGTCAGGCGGAGACATCTGTCGCAGGATGTTGTGGTGAGTGAACTCATGGTGGTGGAGAAAGCTTGTGCAAACTTGTTATTCCCACCAGTGTCGTCCGGTTCTGTATCGTCCTGTTCTCCACCAGAGCAGCTTGTTGCACCAGGTTACAGCTGGACTCCGAAGCGTTCCAGGTGTGTGGCCCAAACCCGCTGCAGCACCTCTTGGCCCTCGTTTCCAGCGTTGCAGAGGTGCTCTGAGTGACGCATGCGCTGGAGGTAATAGCAGCTTCAGCTAAAGGCAGGGGCCCAGACCAGTGCTGGTAGCTGCTGCTGCTGGAGATGGAGGCCCAGCCCAGTGCTGGTAGCTGCTGCTGGCTGGTGGTAGCCTCTGCTGCTGCTGCTGGCTGGTGGTAGCCTCTGCTGCTGCTGCTGGCTGGTGGTAGCCTCTGCTGCTGCTGCTGGCTGGTGGTAGCCTCTGCTGCTGCTGCTGGCTGGTGGTAGCCTCTGCTGCTGCTGGCTGGTGGTAGCCTCTGCTGCTGCTGGCTGGTGGCTCGGATGCCAGCTACTAGAGCTAGAGAGTTCAAGAGAGGAGGCAGGCTCCAAACAGTCCAGCATCAAACTAGGCCTCAAACAATTCTGAGGCAGACTGATACTAAAATGTCACAAAATAAATGTCACAGAGATCTCAGAGTGAGAAAATCTTGAAGATCTTGCAAAACATCCAAAATTCAGACCCAGTATGATAAAATATCTCACATGAAGTGACTTAAAACATTACAATTCCACAGACCTGACAAACAAAGGGTTAATTTAAAATCGATTAATCGCACAGCCCTAACGTGAACCCAGGTGTGTTATACATCAAAATGTGCGTCTCCATCCTGCGACGACGCGTATTACGTTTCTCTTTCAAAAGTGTTAACGTGGCGACGCTAGACGCCAAAAAGCGCGCCCCCCTTCATCTGATAGGTCCATATTTGATAGTTCCCCAAAAGGCACCAAATTTTGCATGCAAGCCAGGCCTGGCGATAAATTTGATATTTCATGGTTTGCATTAATGGGCGTGGCAAGATGGCTCAACAGCGCCCCCTAGAATACTTTTCTCTGCCATAACTTTTGAATGCTTTGACATAAATACTCTTGGGTGGTGTCATCGGACTCAGTATTCAGTCCTTGAACATAATTGGTGAAAATTAGCCCCGCCTCTTCTTCTGATTGGTTGTCCCTATTTTCTGCTATAACTTTTGAATGGTTTGACATAGGAAGTCGTGGGTGGTGTCATTTCTGATATGCTTATGGGGGGCGGTGGCAGTGAGTGCGAGGGCCCGTTCATCGCTGCTTGCAGCTTTAATTGTGACAGCGTTCTTCATAAAACTGTAAACTGGGCACACCAAAAATATGTCATACTTTCCTGTAAAACATTAAATTATTTAAACTTTGTGAATTTTTAAAAATCTATGTTGGCAGTGTGTTGCTTTAGAAAATAAAATGGATCGTCTATCTATTGGCTGGATATGAAGCAGAAGCACAGGTTATTGATCCTGTTCTGTTTTCTTTCAGTTGCATTTTTTTGTTTGAGGCAAACCTCTAAATGACACATATTGCAGAGTAGTTCAAGTAACTCAACCGACCATTACTTCTATTATTCACCAGTCTTCCAGTACTTCCATTTTTCAGCAGAGCAGTCTCTAAGTCTCTAAGCGCCGTCTGAGGTTCGACTGTGATTTCTGGTGAAGACGTGCCATCTCACTGTCAAATCACAGCGTGACTGAATGTTTCTCGGGGCATTTTATTCTCCTTGTGTAAACTGAAACAGTTGTCTTCAGAAGTGACAGCACCGCAGACAAACTAATACATCAAGAGTTCAAGAGAGAAAACAACTATCACAAATACAAAGTTCCCTGATTTAAAATAAAAAGAGCAAGCTCCTTTGAGCTGAAGTTAGCAAATAAAGGCTGATTTACGACAGCAGTCGTCTCATAGGAGGAGATGTGTTTCCTGGTATTTTTTGGAGGGTGAAATGAAGCAATATATATTTAAGATTAAGGTAAGAATCTAGTCTTTTTTTGATTTAACGGAGGACTCAAACGAAAAACACGATAGGCAAGTTTAAACATCAAAAGTGAATTTAGATTCTTTCTGAAGAAGCATTGAAGCTGGAAAACAAAGCAAACAAAAACCCAGGAAACATAATGAGGCTCACAAAACATAAAGAAGAGTGAACACTAACAACAACAGTAAGCAACTCAGGTATGAAGAAAGACGAAGAGAATCCTGACTAAGATGTCAGTGTGAGTTAATGGGCCCGGGCTGCAGCGTAAAGGGCAGGGAACGTAATCACTATGGAGAGAAAAACTCAAAGGCTAGAAATAAAACAAGGCTCTACACACAATAATAATCTGGAAACGAAGGCCATTGCAGCAAGGTTTGGGTTAGAAATAGTTTGAGGTTTCATAGATCTGTGTAACTGACAAAATGATGGAGTAAATCAAAAATAAAAAAAAAACATGGAGATGGAGATGCTCAAGTGTAGGAATATTAAACACTTTCAAAATATTGCTCCTTTTGATTTAATGTGGAAACAGGTCACATGTTATCTTTCTGTGAATTTGTTTGAATGCAATACATCATATAATGATATTTGTTTAGAGAAAGAGGAACACATTAACTGTCTGTTAACAATAATCAATTCAGAATATATTTAAACAGCATCTATCCAGTTAATGGTTTCGGTATGTAATAGAGTTGTGTATGTAATATGATTGTTTTGGTACATGAGATATAATGGTATTATTGCATAATAGTGTTATTATATAATAGGTATACCGTATTTTCCGCACTATAAGGTGCACCTAAAAGCGTTTTTTTCAGAAGCTGACGATGCGCCTTATAATCTGGTGCGCTTTATACTGTATATGGATCAATGTTGAGCCGTAACTTCACCAACTTCTTGAAGTGATTTTTCATCAGATCAGCCTTCCGCATCAGTTCCAAAACAGCTTTTTTTCTCTCTTCTCCCTCTGGATATTTTTCAGCAAAGGCTCTGTGTGTATTGTTGAAATGTCTTGCGACATTTGAGCGTTTATTGTTAGACATTTTTTCTCCACAAATTAGGCATACTGGTAGGCCACTCTCATCAGAGGTAAATGCAAATGAATCTGCCCAGGCATCGTTGAATGTTCCATTTTCTTCAGATATTTTTCTTTTCTTACATTTCTCTATACTTGGCCTTGTTGGGGTTGAAAGTCGCGGCGAATGGACGGCGTTTTGGCGGGAATACCGGCTTTCGCGAGTATGACGTTTATTTTGCGACGAAAAACGTTAAAATATATTTATTTTAATATGTCAATATCAGAATAATCTTCCAATTTAGAAATAAACTATTAAAGAACTAACACAAATAAAATACACTTCAATTAAATACTTGGTTTTTTTTGTAATTTTTTTTCCCAAGCCACTCGGAGCCGCAGTATGAGGATGAAAGAGCTGCATGCGGCTCCGGAGCCGCGGGTTGCCGACCCTTGGTCTAATGGATGCAGAACGTAACCCCAGCCTCTCCTGTAGCGCCTTATTGGCCCTTTCGCACTAGTACCGCCTTAGCCCGGCTCGGCGCGGCGCGGCTCGACGCGGCTCCACCCGTTTTGTCCCCGTTTGTTTTTCCACAGCCAGGTGAGAAGTGGGGGGGGTTGGGGTGAAGCTGCTGTGACGTACTCGATTGCGCAACACCTTTGTTCATGTCGGCGCTGATCAGAAATCAGATGGAGCCGCGAGCGGCTGAGAAAAAAACAGGCCGTCTACATCCCTTTTTAAATTCTCTCGTCAGCCCCCAGGTTTATGAACATCTGCACCTCAGAGTTGGATCATGAAACAGACGTTTGCGCTTTATAATAAAATCGCCGTGAGCCGCCAGTCGCCCTCGCGCTGACTCCCGCTTCCTGATTCAAACGTCTGCCGGCCCCCCGACCAATCAGAGGCGTGGAGGGTGGTGACGTCAGAAATAGTCCCGGCTCAGCCCGGATAGAACCTCGTCAGAATGGTTACAGAAAAAGTATCGGCTTGGAGCGGCTCTACCCGTCTCAGCCCTAGTGCAAAAGCGCAAGACGGGGCGGGTAGAACCGAGCTGAGGTGGTACTAGTGCGAAAGGCCCATTATAATGTGGTGCGCCTTATAGTGCAGAAAATATGGTATATGAGTATGTATGTATATATATATATATATATATATATATATATATATATATATATATATATATATATATATATATATATATATATATATATATATATATATATATATATATATGTATGTGTGTGTGTGAATATAATATAGAATTGACTTGGAATATTAGATATGATAAGGTATTATATAATAGGTATTTATATATTAGGTATATGTGGGGATGAAGTCATACACTCCTCTGAAGCAAGGCATTCAGAGGAGTGAGAAAAGGAGAGAGGACCTCTGGGAGGAGAAGAGAGAGCGAAGGCAACAGAAGGAGCATCAGCACCCACAGAGGCAGCACACCTTACATCTGTGGAAACTGCAAAAGAGACTGTCACTCAAGAATCGGACTGTTCAGCCACAGCAAGGCCTGTAACCCATCAACAGACTAATCCCTGGCGCATACCCCGTCTTGTGAGACAGAAGGAAGCCAACAACAAGTGGGGATGATATAGTTGACTTGGTTTCTGTTCTTGTCTTGATTTTAAAATATATTGATTTTGTATATATATATATATTTTTTTTTTTTCTTCTTGCTCTTATTCTGTATTTTTTTATTTTTTTAAGTTCTTTTCTCAATTTGTTTGCTTTTGTATTGCATTATTTTGTTAAGACCCCGGGAAGAATAGCTTCAGTTTCTGCTGCAGCTAATGGGGATCTCAATAAACAACAACAACACCTTACATTTCCTAGTCAATTTTAAAGGCTAAAACAGTGCAAACCTTTGCGTGTCCTCCAGAACCTGGGCCAGCTTGAGCAGAGGTGTCTTGATGCGTTTCCTGAGGCCGTGCTGCAGGAGAGGCAGACAGCAGTTCCACTGGGCGACACACACAGCTTGCACGGCCCGGGGGCTCGCCGTCCTCACCGCTCTCTGCAGCAACTGATCCAGCCGCTCCACGTCCTGCAGGCGGGCCTGGAAATAACAACTAACACTGAGAATCTGTCCAGCAGCAGCCACAGCACAGCACTTCTATCACTTAGCAAGGACTAAATAAACTCAGATTAAATGTAGGTGTATATAAAATATGAGACCATTCTTAATTATGGCAATTTTTATAGTATACTCTGAAATATGATTACACGTTTACATGAAAGTATGTCAAAAGTTTAAGTGAATCAGGATGATTCTGACAATCTTTTTTCTTTTTTTTTCCTGAAATGGCTTTAGCAGTATCGTACGGAAGAGTATTAGAAAAAAAAAGTAGAAATGTCGAGATTAATGTTGAATTACAATTTCAAGAATAAAGTCAAAATTTTGCCTTTTTTCTCAACATTTAGAATTTTTTCTCGAAATTGTACATCAACATTATTCTCGACATTTTGACTTTTTTCTCGACATTTAGACTTTTTTCTCAACATTTCAACTTTTTTCTCGACATTTCGACTTTTTTCTCGAGGTGCATAATGAAAAAAAAAATCTTCCTCCTCTAAAATATTATTTTTATTTTTCTCCTGCCTGGCCCTAATACTCTTCCGTACTATTGAGACATGAATATTGATTAAACCGAAGGAGTTTCGGATTTATTGCCTCCAGAGATTAGAAATCATAGTAGACAGCCTGTAATCAAGACACTGAGTCATTTGCTTGCAATATGAAGATTATTGTTAATTATTATTAATTATTATTATTAATTAATTGATGACGCACCTCTATACCAGCTCTGGAGTACTCGTTCATCTTAGCTCCTTTCTTCAGGAGGTTGAGTTCACAGTTGACACATTCCATCATTATGCGTTGGTCAGGGCTCTAAAAAGACATAAATATGCAATAGCAACAGTTAGTATTAACCGGTGCATAAAGCATCGGATGATACCGTCACATCTTTTTTTTTTCCTTCATCAGTGGAACCTACACATGCAATGTTACTAATTATTTACACATAACTTGGAGGACAAAACACCAATCTGAAACAGACATTGCTCAAAGTACAAAGTACAAAAAACAGCTTCAGCTACATGTAAGTTATCTCCTCTATTTTTTCGAGTGGCTCCTTAAAAGGGGATATCAAAATCATGAATACATTTGCATGCCTCTAAAACATGTAGTGTTGCTGCCGCTGCTGCTCCTGCCTGAGGTTTAAAGAGAATATCGGACACTCACCGCCTCTCCCGCCGACTTCAACTCTCTCAAACAGCTGGCGGCGACTTTCTGATGCTTCATCTGCACGGCCAGCAGAGCCAGCTCCAGCAGGAAGGAACATCTGCAGATACCCAATAAGACATCATTTGTACAATTCACAAAACACTTTCAGTATAGTAATCGAAGCACGGGTCTTGGGTGTGGGTTTATAGTTTATAGGAGGTTCAGAAAGAGCGTTAACAACTAAGATATGACCGGTGTTCTGCCAATCTTTGCTCCCTGCCCAGAAATGCTACTTTGTGGTTCTGCGCACGCGCACAGTCGATTTTCAAAGTTTGATTACCACGCCAATCATTTCTTGCACGATGTAAAATTGCTAATATAGGATGTTGAGTATTTGATCCTTCAAAATACACGACCCATGACATGAATTGCATTACACTTTGTGAACATTATGAGATAAAGAGAAAAAAAACCCAATTATATCGCTTTATTTGATATTCATTCAGTCATTGGCCTTTATTTAACCAGGCAGGTCATTAAGAACACATTCTTATTTACAATGACGGCCTGGCAAGCGACAAGGACCACTTGGGGGGAAAGGAAGTGGTTTAGGGAGTAAAACAGAGTAAAATTGTAGCTCTACAAAGGTAGAAAACCATTAGGTAGCATTTTTTGGCAAAGGAGCAGAAATTGGCAGAACACCGGCCCTCTTCGGGCTGCAGACCTGTCAGACGGCTGGATGGGTGTCAGGCTTGGTGGAGGGATGAAGCTCACAGGCGTAGAAGGTGCTTTAATACGAGCCGCCAGGAGACAGAATATCTCCTCCAGCTTCTCGGAATCCTCTTTTGTCATGTCGTTTGCATTTATTTCCATACACCTGCTAAAAAAAATGGGAAAGTTTGTAATCTGCAATACTACAGAGATGCATACATGCTCTTGGATACATACATGTACCCAAGAGCATGTATGCATCTGTGTGTTAATTCCCCCTGTAATGTCCTCACACCAAAACAGTGTATAAACCTTCAGGCCAAATAATCTGTGCGGTGCTGACGACGGCTGGGCCGGACTGAGTCATGCTGTCGATGTTTATTGCTGAAATGAGGAGCCATAAGCAGCTCTGACATGCTGAGTACATGCCTGGAGAGAGGGGGTGGGAACCGGGTTTGAACTAGTGCTGCACACCACGGGACATGCTAATATACTAGAAATGTATGCGGTCAGGTAGTGAACCTGCCTCTGCGGGACCCACGGGCTGAGCGGTGAGCCAGGTGATCGCCGGCCCGCTGAACGAGGTGGACAGCTGGAGTAAAGCTTGTTTATCTTAGCTGGAAGTGGATAAAATGTCCGGAAATTTCTTGCTCCTAAATTCAGATAAAACAGAGGTTATCATTCTTGGTCCAGAGCACCTTAGGAAGGGATTAGATGGTGTTGTGATGGCTTCCAGTGCAACTGTGAGAAACCTTGGTGTTGTTTTCGATCAGGATTTGTCGTTTAAACCATATGTTAATCAGGTTTGTAAAATAGCGTTTTTCCATCTCCGTAATATTGCAAAAATTAGGAAAATCCTCTCGCAGAGTGATACAGAAAAACTAGTTCATTGCGTTTGTATCTTCTAGACTAGATTAATGTAATGTGTTGTTAGCAGGATGTCCAAGTAATTTGCTGAATAGGCTCCAGCTGATCCAGAATGCAGCAGCACGAGTACTGACAGGAATCAGCAGGAGAGACCACGTCTTTCCAGTGTTAGCCTCGCTCCATTAGCTAACTGTAAAATTCAGAATCCAATTTAAAATTGTATTACTTGCATATAAAGCCCAAAACGGCTTAGCTCCGCATTATTTGCGAGACCTGATAGTGCTTTATGTTCCTGGCAGAGCTCTCCGTTCTCAGAGTGCAGGTTTACTCGTAGTTCCTAGAGTATCCAAATGTAGATTTGGAGGGCGGGCGTTCTGGTATCAGGCACCACTACTATGGAACCAACTTCCAATCTGGGTTAAGGAGGCTGACACCACCTCCACCTTTAAAACTAAACTTAAAACCTTTCTGTTTAGTAAAGCCTGTAGTTAGTGTTTAGTAAACCTCTAGTTAGTGTAAACTCTAGTGTGTTAGTCAGTAGTCATAGTTGCAGCTATAGAACAAGACTATAATGGTTAGTCTCAAATATAGCTTCGCGGTAGATATGCTGCTATAGGCCTCTGCTACAGGGGGGCACCGACATGATCCGCTGGGCGGTGCCTCTCACCCTTCTTCTCCTCTCCTTTTCCCTTCCTCTCTTCTCCATTTCCATTTTTATTTATTATAAGTATCTCATAGCTATCATTTTTGTCCATCGCTCCTGTAGTTTCTTGCTGGCCCCCTTTTTTCTCTTTTGTGCATGTTTGCAGGCCGGAGCTTCGGGAGCTGCGTGCTGGCCTGCAGTCCCGGTCCCCCCGCCTCTGGTCATCCCGCTGCTGCTTCCACCTGCCTGCTGTGCTGCTGACGTCCCCGACTCCCCCAGTCTGGCCCTCGGCAGGAGGGTCCCCCCTTATGATCCTGGTCCTGGTCCAGGTTTCTTCCTTCCTAAAGGGGAGTTTTTCTTGCCACTGTTTGGCTTAAGGTTTTTCTCCCACTATGGGAGTTTTTACCTGCCATTGTTTATGTTATAATTGCTCAGGGGTTTATGTTTATGTTTATGTTCATGTTCTGGGTCTCTGGAAAGATCCTAGAGACAACATTTGTTGTATTAGACGCTATATAAATAAAATTGAATTGAATTGAATTGAATTGAATTGAATTGAATTGAATTGAATTGAATTGAATTGAATTGAATTGAATTGAATTGAATTGAATTGAATAAAATGGGCTTCCACAAAAAGATTCTCCAGGACAATCAAGGTAAGAAAAAATAAACATTACTTCACAACCCCAAATTATAAAATGTTGGGACATTTATAGAACATAAACTGTAGACTATAAACTTCTTAAAAAGTATAATTAATATTAAAGTATCATCAATGATTGAGGAATTTCAGTACATAAAGGTAAAAATGCAAAACCACATTCTGCACATTACAAAGCCAAAGCTAGGGAAAGATACTCCCAGATAGAGAATGTGCGGACAATTTTGAAATGAAAAATGATATAACAACTCTATGTTGTCACACACTTTGAGATGTTTGTGTGAGGAATCCTAGAAAATGACAACTGGTCGTAATCATACGTATAACAGAATCCTTCCTTACTTCTTTAATGTCTGAATGTTGTAAATGACCGTTAGGGCCGTGGACCGCCTGCTTGTTTCAAGGAGAACGTCACCATCGGACAGCTTGTGTTTCACCTATGAAGAGGATCATTAGAAGATACAATTTAACATCATGAATCACTAAAAAAGTACAGCTTATTTAAGGTTTAATGACAACTGAAACAACCCCAGGAGTTATTTCAACCTGGCAATCTCAGCAGTGAGTGTGTCTGCTTACATTTACCATCTGAATCGCTTGTTCCAATTATCCATTTTTTATTTGACTTATATAAGGAACTAAAAGTATGTTTCACCTTACAAGCTCGCTAGTACTCTAAGATGACAATCCCACCTCCACCCTGGCTCCACCTGTTCTACATCCTCGTCTTTCTATTTGAGCCTGATAACTCCAACAGAGCCTCAACACCAAAGAATGTTTTATAATTAAAGTGTTCTCTGGCTGAACCAGTCTACACATATTTAATGACTGTTGTTAGTTTAGTTTTTTTATTTGAACAAGATGGCATTTTGGAGTAAGATGGGTCTTTTTGGATAAGTAAACCAGCCCGAGAAAAAGCTTTCATCACGCCATTTACCAGTAATGTATAGAGTCTTGGATAAAGGTGTGGAGAATGTGACTTGGTGAACTCTTCTGTAACTTTAGCGAAACTTGCAGCATCATCGATTTGGCCAGAGTGCATGAGACATTCGAGCAGGTGTCTGAAGAGAAAAAGTACAAACAATAGGTAATATATGGTAATGTACTGTTGTAATGTAATGTAACTTTTCTACATTCTTATCACAATACCATATGCCAAAGAAAATGCAATTTTCTTCATGCCACTACATGCACATTTTGTTACACAGTTTTGATAGAACACCGTGTTTAACATGCCAGAGAAAACTATGTTTTTAACAGCATTGCTAGTTTCATCATTGGCACTGAACTGTACATGAATGCCTCATTTTATTCCATTAATAATGATCAAATCAGTTATCTGAGTAAGAGAAAGCGATGAAAGGAGGAGAAGAGGCATCAGCAATAGCACTCCTGTGATTAACGATCAATATCTGACCAATCCCAGCTCAGAGCGCTGCTGCAGGTGAAAAGATGGTTATTCAGTGCTGTAGCCAGCCGGGCCTGAGCTTCCTCCGGTTTAGTTCTTTCGTGTCGGTCAGACTTAAGCAAGGTAGGAAATAAAGCCCGTGTTATGTGAACTGGGCCACGTAAATGTTCAATGACAATCATTTTTAACAACAATGCAGTAATCTGTCGTCCTACGCTGCTAGTAGCGGGAAATACCAACATAAAAGCGCTGTTGAAATTACTTTTTTTTGCATCACATTCGTAGCGTTGCTGCCAAAACCCCCATTTGAGCTGGACGTGTGGGAGGAGAACATACTGTAGCTACATGTTACGTTAACTGCTGATAGACAGCTGTGTATTCCATCTCCATTAACTGTGCTTCAGAAGAGACAGAATCTGAACTGGACATGTACAGTAGATATTATTTACATCATGAGCTCAGCTCTCCAGCCGTGGTCCTGGTCGGCCACCTCCTCCAAACTTTGCACCACCTGCTTAAGGGAGGGCACCAGGTGGAGGCAGCGTTGTGTCTGCAGGAGAGGACGCACCGTCTGGAAGTAAAGGACTGAGGCATTGAAGACCAGGAAGTGGTATCTGTAAGACACAAACCACACGTGGAGAGAGTGAATGCAGAACCCTGAAGTATTCACACACAAGCAATGGATTTAATCTATCTTTGTTTAAATCAGGGATCGGCAACCCGCGGCTCTAGAGCCGCATGCGGCTCTTTAGCGCTGCCCTAGTGGCTCCTGGAGCTTTTTCAAAAATGTTTGACCTTTTTTTTCCTTTTTTCTTTTTTTTCTCTTTTTTTCTTTTTCTCTTTTTTTCCTTCTTTCTTTTTTTCTTCTTTTTTTCCTTTTTTTCTCTTTTTTTCCTTCTTTCTTTTGTTTTCTTCTTTTTTTCCTTTTTTTCTATTTTTTTCTTCCTTTTTCCTTTCCTTTTTAATCTCGACATTTTGACTTTTTTCTGGACATTTCGACTTTTTTCTCGAAAGTTTGACTTTTTTCTCGACATTTCGACTTTTTTCTCAAGATTGTACTTCAACATTAATCTTGACATTTCAACTTTTTTCACGAAATTTTGACTATTTCCTCGACATTTCGAGTTTTTTCTCGACATTTCAACTTTTTTTCGAAGTGCATAATGAAAAAAAAAATCTTCCCCAGTTCTAACTAATATAGATTCATGCAGCATGTGTTGCCTTCATTCTAAGGCTGATACAAGACTTTTCATTTTTTGCGGCTCCAGACATATTTGTTTTTTTTGTTTTTGGTCTAATATGGCTCTTTCAACATTTTGAGTTGCCGATCCCTGGTTTAAATCAAGTGTCAACTATATAATCAAAAGTCCTGAAAATTGCAAATATGTGTGCATTAACAATCATCCAACGAGCCACAGAGGGTCAGCAGCGATAAGACTCAGCCCCAACTGTATGAAATAAGAGACATTCATGAATTCCAAGAAGAGTTCTGGGGGAAAAATGTGTGAACAAACTGTTTGAGTTCTGCTAATTTATTCTCCAGAGAGCTTGTTGTGAATTAGTCTGGGCTGGATGTATTAGATATGTATTCCCTTTCATGATAATTGGTTATGCTCATTCAGTCAGTCTCCTGACAGGTTATGGGTTCATTAGCAAAAAGGACCAAAAGTGAGTGCATGCAAGAACTAAACCAGTATCTGTAAACCCGTCTGTCATGGCAAATAACAAAGGAACTTATCTTTACCAAGTTATATACTGTAGAACAGTGCACTACTCAAAAATATGTCAAGTTGGTTGTTAATGTGGATCACATTCAGACAACTTGAGCAAGTGTGATGTATGAAAAAGAATATTTCCAAATCAAACCTTCAATTATCAGGAGCTTTTATGTCCAGCAGACTGAACAAAACCTGTTACTGTAGCTAAAAATAAACTAATTTCCTGTTCAGAAAACCTTGCTTTTATATGACGGAGTATTAGGGCCAAACTAAGACAAAAGAAAATTGGAAATTACGAGAATAAAGTCATAATATAATGAGAATAAAGTCGTAAAATTACGAGAATAAAGTCATAATGTTCCAAGAATAAAGTCGTAATATTACGAGAATAAAGTCATAATATTATGAGAATACATTTGTAATATTACGAGAATAAAGTCGTAACATTACGAGAATAAAGTCCTAATATTACATTAATAAAGTGGTAATTTATGAGAATAAAGTCCTGATATTACAAGAATAAAGAGAATAAAGTCGTAATTTATGAGAATAAAGTGTTAATTTATGAGAACTCTAACAGGAAGAGCATCTTCTCCCTGTGTTAAAATGAGGAATATTATCTTATCTTTACCAAGTTATAAACTGTAGAACAGTGCACTACTCAAAAATATGTCAAGTTGGTTGTTAATGTGGATCACATTCAGACTACTTGAGCAAGCGTGATGTATGTGATGATTATGTGCAGCAGACTGAATAAAACCTATGAAAACCTTGCTTTTGCAATATGCCTTACAGGCACAACTTTGTGCCAAACAATATCAGAAGTGATCATTTAAAAACAGAATAAATGGGTCAACTTTCATGAAACTGCTGAAGAGCGATGGACACATTTCTGAGATGTTGCATACCGTACCTTGGTTCACTCTTTGATACTTCAATTGCTTTCAGAAAATACACCACAGCCTCTCCAAAGTCTTCCTAAAATAGAAAATAGTTGCAAAAGGGCAAATGAAAGCATGTCATGTCATACAAGCATGCAAAGATGCTTTTGAAAGAATGAGAAAACAAGATTTTAAACTGGATTAAAATAGACCAAGAAAAAAGTCAGGATTTCTTGTGGACTGACATGATGTGAAAAAACAGTTGTTGTTTTTCATAAACATACAAAGAAAGGCCCAGTCCCAATCCCCCCACTAGTCCTACTTTTCAGTCCTACCCCTAAATTTTGCACGTTCCCGTGATGGTAGTGGTGTCCCAATTCCTCTTTGCATGTAGGGCTAGTGGGCATAATGAGGGCTAGTGTGTATAAATCTAGCCCTTCAGAGCGAGGGATTTCTTTAGCGCCGCCCTAGTGGCTCCCTGGAGCTTTTTCAAAAGCTTTTTTTATTTTTTTCTCTTTTTTTTTATTTTTCTCTTTTTTTCCTTCTTTCTTTTTTCTTTTTTTTCTTCTTTTTTCCTTTTTTTCTTCTTTTTTTCCTTTTTTAAAATTTTTTTCTTCCTTTTTAATCTGGAAATTTCTACTTTTTCTCGACATTTCGACTTTTTACTCGAAATTTTGACTTTTTTCTCAACATTTGAACTTTTATCTCAACATTTCGACTTTTTTCATGAAATTTTGACTATTTCCTCGACATTTCGAGTTTTTCTCAACATTTCAACTTTTTTCACGAAATTTTGACTTTTTTCTTGACGTTTCGACTTTTTTCTCAACGTTAATTTTAAGTGAATAAAATCAATATTTTGAGTTAGTTTCTGCATAAAAATGCATTTTGATTACATTTCTAGCGAGAAATATTTATTTGACTTTCATAATATTCACTCAGTGAATGTACATAATCACTCGCTTGCCCGCTGTTGCGAAGATCTCACCAGAATAAAGGCTGATTTATGGTTCCGCGTTACACCAACGCGGAGCCTACGGCGTAGGTTACGCGGCGACGCGCGCCGTACGGCGTAACCTACGCCGTAGGCTCTGCGTCGATTTAACGCGCAACCATAAATCAGCTCCCGAGCCTGCGGCTCTTCTCATACCTGAAAACATCGGAGCAAATTTCTTAAAGGAGCTTGAGGCTCCTTTTAAGAAATGAGACTCTCTAGCGCCACCCTTCTCCACGACGGCCGTTGGGGGTACTGCAGCCAACAGTGAAGCCGGCACGGGAGAACGGGGAGAACGCGCATGCAGCGTCATGTGACGTCACATCCGCAGCCCAGCGCGGGAAATTCGGCCCCACAATTGCAGAACATTTTGCAGCACACAGCCTGTTCAAGACAACAGGGAAATACGCTAGAGGACTCATTCTTTTTGGTTTGGAACGCTTCATCTGACATTATTACTAGAAAACTTAAAAAGTATACAAATTATTTTCATAAATCATGCCTCAATCCTGCCTCATGCTCCTTTAACAGGCGTTATTTGGATAAACTGAGCCCAGGTTGGGGATCTTAACGGTTACTTTTACGCCTGAAAAAATATTAAAACTTAATAAAGTGGCATATTAACAGTGCTACAGCTGAAATTAAAACAGCTTTTAGCTCTCAGCTTCCTGATATGGTGTGACGTATGTGCAAACGTAACTACGCAGTCGCTTACGTACCTGAACGTAAACCACGCAGTGACGTAGCAAGTGGTGTCCCAATCCCTAGGGAACATTACAAGAGCCCTACCCAAGTGGCTTCATTTTTGGGGCTAGTGGTAGAAAGTAGGGGGTGTATTGGGATTGGCCCAAAATTGCTCCACTTTGAGGGCAAATAAGGACAGCACGTGTCTACGGTGATTGTGGACGTTCACTGTCAAGGAAACACTGAAAACAAGCACACGCCACCCTGGAGACGTGTTCCGTTTACAGTTCTCACCACAGTCCCGGTGGCCGGCGGAGCCTTCAGCCGGCCCTGGCAGAGGAGGGCTCGACAGAAACACTGATCCGCTGGCGGATTCCCATCAAAGAACATCTTTAGACACGCCGCGCTCATCTCCACATGCCCCAACTGGAAACACAGACAGAAACTGTTTGAACTTCATCTGAATCATAATTGTGACCATGGCTTGATGAATTATTGAAACTATACATAAATTGTTGAACTTATGTAAGATGTAAATTCATCTTACTGGGGAAGAAAAAAGAAGATAAACGTGATCGAGATTTCAACCACATGTCACAAGCATTTCATTCTGAAAATAAGTTTCATTTTCTAAATAAAATGACAGCGATGAACAGTGGATTATAATGCTTTTTTAACCCTTGTGCTGTCTTTGGGTCAAGGGAGGGGGAAGGGAGAAAAGAAGGAATGAAGGAAGGGAGAAAAGATGGAAGGAAGGAAAGAAGGAAGTAAGGCAGAAAGGAGAAAAGAAGGAAGGAAGTAGGAAAGGGAGTAAGGAAGGGAGAAAAGATGGAAGGGAGGAAAGAAGGGAGAAAAGATGGAAGGAAGGGAGAAAGGAGGAAAGATGGAAGGAATTAGGAAAGGGAGTAAGGAATTAAGGAAGGGAGAAAAGATGAAAGGAAGGAAAGAAGGGAGAAAAGATGGAAAGAAGGGAGAAAGGAGGAAAGAAGGAAGGAAGTAGGAAAGGGAGTAAGGAATAAAGGAAGGGAGAAAAGATGGAAGGAAGGAAAGAAGGAAGTAAGGAAGAAAGGAGAAAACAAGGAAGGAAGTAGGAGAGGGAGTAAGGAAGGGAGAAAAGATGGAAGGAAGGAAAGAAGTAAGGAAGAAAGAGGAAAAAGAAGGAAGGAAGTAGGAAAGGGAGTAAGGAAGGGAGAAAAGATGGAAGGAAAGGAGGGAGGGAGGAAGGAATGGAGAAAAGGAAAGAAAGAAGGGAGGGAAGAAGGAAGAAATGGAGAAAATAAGGAAAGAAGGAAGGAAAAGCAAAGAAGATAATGAAGGAAGGAATGATGAAAGGGAGGTAGGAAGAAAAGGGAGTAAAGGAGGAAAAGAGGAAAGGAAGAATGAAGGAGAGAGCAGGAGGAAAGAAGGAGAGAAGAATTGGGTCATTTTGACCCAAAGACAGCACAAGGGTTAAATAATATTCATTCATAAATGTATCAAAAACATTTAAGTATATTGCATTTTAGTCCTACTGTGGATAGGGACTTGTTTGGTGCTGAAGGTAAGTTGATTTTGACAGAAAACATTCTGGATGAAGAAGAGAGAACCAATCAGATTACGGCATAGCCATGTATTTCATTAATCAGAAATGTTTCCCTTTACCCTGTGACACAATATTCACCTGTGGGAGACTTATATCATGAGTGACACTTATAATATTTAAGTCTACATTAGGAATCTTACAGAAAATGTATTTTTTACCATGTTATTCCATATTTCTACCTGTAAATTTCATGAAAGATTAAGAAGATCTTAGTCAAATCCACTTAATCTGTTCTAAAGTCCAGTGTCAGTAAGTTTTATAGTAGAACATCCTTGCACAGCAGCAGGTATTTACTTATATAAATGAGCATGATTCACTCAAATATAAATCTTTCTGCCCACTAGATGTTGCATTTTCTTGGGATTGGCTTTTCTAAAGAAGAGAGATCTGAAGTCTCACGCTGACTGGCCTGCAGTTTTAGCTGCTGCCTAATGGGCAGAGAGTACAATTACACACAAACCGCTTGGTGTGGGTAGTCGCTCTGCGGGAGCCTGGTTAATGAATCTCTATGTATCATTCAGCTATGAAAATGCAGATTCTCTTATCTACTGGAAAAAGGCATATTTCATATCTGCAGTCTATGACCCTTCACAAAATATTAATAATAAATGATAATAATAAACAGTAAAATATATATCGTGCTAAAAAAAAGTAAAGGGAACACTTTAACAACACAAGACAATGTAATGTGTTCCCTTTATTTTTTTGAACAGTTTATATCATACCTGTCAAGTCTCCCGTTTCGGTCGGGAAACTAACGTATTTTACCCCTCTTACCCGCCGCCCTCCCGTATTAGTATTTTCCTGGAAATTTCCCGTTTTATAATATAATAATTTTTAAAAAGCATTCCTGTGCCTCTCCAAACTGAATTGTCATTAGTCTCGCGAGAACTGACACTTGCTGTTCCTGGTTCTCGCGAGATTAGTGGCAACAACGGGACAAATCAGAGATGGATGGATGTAACCAGAGAGAAGATATTTCTGCCAAAAAAGCGAAGAC
Organism: Cololabis saira; assembly: GCF_033807715.1. Taxonomy (NCBI): domain Eukaryota; kingdom Metazoa; phylum Chordata; class Actinopteri; order Beloniformes; family Belonidae; genus Cololabis; species Cololabis saira. Next base: position 17,018,246 of record NC_084603.1, read on the forward strand.
TTGGTGTAAATATCTCTAAAAACGAGAATTTACTTCCCTAAAGAGGAGCAGGGTGGGCCACAGAGCCACATGAGTTAAAATGACATATTGAAAGAAAATGTAAATGTTTCACTTGAAGACAATCAATGTGTATATTAACTGAAAATATTTAAAATAAATAAATGTGCTTTAATCCCATTTTGTATTTTCATTTAGGCTCTATTATGTAGTGGAGTAAGAGGAACAGTTTCTCCTTCATAAATCTACTCAAGTAAAAGTAAAAAGTATAATGATTCAAAACTACTCCTAAAAGTACAACATTTCCCAAAACTTACTCAAGTAAATGTAACAGAGTAAATGTAACTCGTTACTACCACCTCTGAGAACAGGTATGATTCAGAGACGTTTTTTTTACAGAGCCATGGTTGGCTGAAACTCTATACCAGTTCATATTTCTCATGCAGGTACTGTAGCAAATATTGGTTTAAGATTCAGTTGAAATCTTTTAAAATTTAATGAATGATGATTTGTCATTTAGAAGGAACAAAGTGAAGGTTGAATAGAATTAGAGGTAGTATAAACCCTATCATAATAAAGGTGAAAAGTGGTCAAATAATTCTAGATGAGGTCATTTCAGGCAGGTATTGGTTATGAAGGTGGTTTATTTGATTTCATTTCTATGTATTTATGTTTGAGAATTATGGTGATTTAGTTTTATCCTCTGTATAGATTGTGGTTAAGGGAGTTGTGTCTATTATTGTTTTGTTTTGTCATGTATAATGTATGTCTGTTATATATTAAGTGCAGAGGTGTCAAGTAACAAAGTACAAATACTTTGTTACCTTACTTAAGTAGAAATTTTGGTTATCTATACTTCACTGGAGTAATTATTTTTCAGACGACTTTTTACTTTTACTCCTTACATTTTCACGCAACTATCTGTACTTTTTACTCCTTACATTTTAAAAACAGCCTCGTTAATCTATTTCATTTCGGCCTTTAAAAAAAAACTATCCAGTTAAATTGCTCCATCCGGATAGAGTGAATTTGGTTGTGGTTGTTTCAGATGTTCTTGTCCAGTTTTGTTCTTACATCCGTTCCCTCAGATTCCTGCAACTAAACTTGGATGTACATTCCAATAAAGGTTAGGATAAATGATAACATGCCTCTGAAGTTTGACTTTTTGCACCATTACAATACTTATAGGCAACTAGTAATCATATCTCCTGCTCTCTGAAACACATGTTAATGCTCAATAGTACACATTAGGAATGGGGGATACTTTACCGTTCACAATAAACCGTCAAAAAAATTCCCCACGGTAAGAATTTGTCATCTCGCGGTAAAAACGATAAATTCCCATTAATGATGTTTTTGTGTAAAGCTGATTCATGGTTCTGCGTTAAATCGACGCACAACGTAACGTGTGTGGGAAAGAAAGAAAGAAAGAAAGAAAGAAAGAAAGAAAGAAAGAAAGAAAGAAAGAAAGAAAGAAAGAAAGAAAGAAAGAAAGAAAGAAAGAAAGAAAGAAAGAAAGAAAGATAAATTCCCGTTAATACGTGTTTGTGTAACAAACATGGCGGATCTGAGTCATTCCAGTTTTGCAGTACAGGTGTAACTCATTTAATAGTTTTTTATTGATTCAATTTAATTGGTGTAGTTTAGTAGCATTTAGTATCTTTTAGAGCAGTGTTTTGGGGACTCCAAAGACTGAATATGGTGATAGATTTATAGTTACAAAGGTGGAGTTGAATTGGTATTTTTTTTATCGTCATTTTTATCGTTATCGGGATAAATAACAGAAATTATCGTGATACATTTTTTAGTCCATACCGCCCATCCCTAGTACACATATATGGTTCTTTAATATATTTGCATTATACTAAGATACATTCATTTTCAATGGCTTTTGTCCTTAATGGCTTTTTTCCCCTTACATTACTTTTACTTTTATACTTTAAGTAGTTTTGAAACCAGTACTTTTATACTTTTACTTGAGTAAAAAACTTGAGTTGATACTTCAACTTCTACAGGAGTATTTTTAAACTCTAGTATCTATACTTCTACCTGAGTAATGGATGGGAATACTGAAGACACCTCTGTATAAAATAAACATATAATAAAGTGGGTATTTTTACCTGCAGGGCTGTTTCTGCACAAACCACGTAAAACTCGCTGGGAACACGTTCGGTTTGTCCTCTGTCTCCTGCTGCTGTGGTGAGAAGTAACTTGTAGGCAGACTGCAGGGCTTCAGAGTCTGTATGGCATAAATACAATCAGCTCAAATAACTTTTTTCAATTCTCTACTCCAGTTTCAAATGAGTAAATGACGCACCTTTGTTCTCGTTCGCCTTACGCAGAAACTCGCCAATATCCACGTCCATGTCGGCTGAACGTGAAGACTAGTTCCAGTCCAAGAAAATATACTATATTTTGTGTTTATGTAAACACTCTACATGGGAATTAGTTTTTTTTAACACAAAACAAATCCCGAGTAAACGGACTGGAGAAACAGACATGTGTGACCGGTTGTTAGGGAAGCGTTGCCTAGCAACGGAAACGGGGCAGGGGCTACGGTAGGAAGACTGTTAAATACCTGTCAAGTCTCCAGTTTCGGCCGGGAATCTACCGTTTTTTACCCCTCTTTCCTGCCGTCCTCCTGTATTAGTATTTTCCCGTAAATTTCCCGTTTTATAATATAATAATTGTTAAACTGCAAACTGAACGGTCATTAATCTCGCGAGAACTGCTGCTTGCTGTTACCTGGGTGGTAGTTCTCACGAGGTTCAGTGGCGACAACCAATCAGATGGATGGATGTAACCAGAGAAGACATTTCTGCCAAAAAAGAAGAAGACTTGGTGTAAATATCTCTAAAAATGGGATTACATTTACTTTCATAAAGAGGAGTTTAGAAAAACGTGCATCTGTGTCATCAGTCAGTGAATGCCAGAGAGCCACATGAGTGAAAATGACAAATTAAAAGAAAATGTAAATGTTTCACTTGAAGACAATAAATGTACAAGACTGTCTCAGAAAATTAGAATATTGTGATAAAGTCCTTTATTTTCTGTAATGCAATTAAAAGCAAAAATGTCATACATTCTGGATTCATTACAAATCAACTGAAATATTGCAAGCCTTTTATTATTTTAATATTGCTGATCATGGTTTACAGTTTAAGGAAACTCAAATATCCTATCTCAAAAAATTAGAATATTCTGGGAATCTTAATCTTAAACTGTAAGACATAATCAGCAATATTAAAATAATAAAAGGCTTGCAATATTTCAGTTGATTTGTAATGAATCCAGAATGTATGACATTTTTGTTTTTAATTGCATTACAGAAAATAAAGAACTTTATCACAATATTCTAATTTTCTGTGCACTGATACATTTTGAAATGTTGATTTCTACTAACTTTTCTCTTTCAGTATTCCTACATAAGGATTTCTGTTTTTTTACTGAAGAACGCTTATGAGCATTTCAGACATATCAAGCGCTTTTATTGACAAATTCATCAGATTTATTAAAATACTTAATTTTATAAGTGGTAACTTCTCTTCAAAGCTTCTGCAATTCTCTCTGGTACTTTATACAACATATTGCCATTGCCAGTATCTTTGCATAGAAATTAAGAAAATGCCATCACCAAATTGCTGCTGTTGGGAGTAGTTGCTCTTGGAGAGTATTTTGACAACATTTTTTATTCATTTCATTTATTCATTCATTATTCATTGATTCTTAATTAAACCTGATGAGAAAAAAAAACAACATTGATGGTCTCACTGACGGCTTGAAACAAGACTTATATAGTTTTCACAATTCATTTTCCAGATTCCCCGACTGGATGGAAGCTGCACTGAACAAAATTGCAACAATTACCATTCTTATCTAATCTTTTGTTAACTTTCAATCTGTCCTGGATGTTTTACTGCTATTAAGTATTGAATTAATCTAAGGGGAGAACTAAATTTTAGAAAACATAAAGTACGAACAACAATGAAAAGCATGTGCATATGGAACTGTGGAGACTCTGTGGAACAGTTTGGAGCTGGAAATGAAACAAAGTAATAACATAAATCTGTTTAAAAAGAAATACAAAAAATTATTTATAAATAGGTTTATGGAAGAGGAAATGGGTTAACAAGGAGTGTGAGAAACAAATAAAATAGGGAAAAATTGTATATTATAATTGCTTAAGATATGTTTAGATATTTATGTACTATATATTATCTGTTGAGAGGGATAGTTAAAATTATGTAATGTATGTTATATACATTATTATGTTATATTTATTGAGTATGTAGCACATGTATATTTATAGGGATATTTATGTAGTTTATATAGTGTATATTTATATAGATGTATAAAATAATTGTGTTTTCTAGATATTGATATAACATTTATGTAATATTTATATTGTCTATATACTTATATGGATAATTATTTAATAATAGGCATGTTTACAGAGTATTTATATAGATTATATTCATATGGATATTGTGTAGATATAATACTGTAATAGCAATAATGTAAATCCATAGAGTTATAAAGGGGTACGAAGTGGGAAAAAGTGTAAACTTCTTCCTACTCCTTTTTTTTTTTCGAACTTATGTTTATATGAAGATGTAAATGTTTATCTTTTTATTATTATTTTTACTTTCATTTTATATACATGTTCGAAATAAAAATTCATTCATTCATTCATTCATTCATTCATTCATTCACCTAACCTGAATACTCACGATGATACAGTCCTGGCACTTTGCAGACATCCTTTAGCTTTCTTCAGGGCTGCTACGCCTCCGTCTTTGATTTTCTTGATAATCTGGTACATTTATTGAAAAAAATCACTTTTTTTAATGATGTATTTAGAGATTTCAGTTGGTGCTTTTATTTGTTGTTTAACATTCCATGATCATTGTGATATACAGTGCAACACCATACCAACTTAACCTTGGTTTCTCTGAAAGGTTGCAGAAAGAAACAAGGAGACAGACAGAGATTCTTCATGTTCGTTTCCTGCACATTCAAGAGGGTTCACCAAAGTCAGTCCTGGGTGTTTTGGGTCAGGGAATCAAGCTGAACACAGGTCTTATGCAATAAGGTCTCTTTTATCAATACAATAATTAGTGGTAAACCCACAGAAAAAACATGCAACAAATGCTCTCCTCCTCAACAGGAAATGCAAATGTGTTTGTTTCATGTTAGTGAACTGTTGCTTGTTTGTCTATAATGTGTCTTAGTTTGCTAATTGGCTGTTGATGCTGATGGGATGTTTTGTATTTTGGTTTTTTGATCATCTTCCCATTTACCTCACTTGTGCTTTATTGAACTGCAAGTTCTAAACAGAACACCATTTAAAAGAACAACAACAAAAGGTCTTCTGATTGCCACTTAAACACTGACTACGTTTACATGCAGTCAAAATTCGGGTTATTGCTAATATTCCGGTTACTGAAACATTCAGAATATTCCGTTTACATGGTGATTAATCATTTGGGATATCTGGATTAAACCAGCGACGCACGGAGAACATCATGATGCAATTACCGTTATTTCTGCTTCTTCTTCCTGTATCCAAATTCAAAACAAATGCTGCTTCGTGCTACTTTTCACTCACCTTCTTGTAAATCTTCTATCCCGGTACTTTCTACCGTCTACAAATGCAGAAATGTTCATATCCTTCATTACATTTATGAAGTGATTAGTCTCCTCCTGGTCTTGGTTTCTCCATGTTTATAAGAACTTCCTGGACTCAAAAGACCAGGATTCCTTGTGAACAGAGCATGTGCAGAAAACAAATTAATGTTCTGTTTGATGGGGATATTCCGTTTGGCGTTTACATGACCCAATATTCAGGTTTTAAAAGGAGTAACCCAGGGGTCATATTCAGGTTTTTAAAAACCTGAATATGAGCAAATTCAGGTTATTCAAAGGGGTTATTGGTGTTTACATGGCAGTGCAAATTCGGGTTATTGCTAATATTCGGGTTTTAAAAGGGTTATTGATGCATGGAAACGCAGTCACTATCACACACGGGTCTAACACCAAAAGAAGAATTTATAGAGCAGAAAGCCAACCAGTTTAACGCTATCATCCTCTATGTTCACTTGCTTGGTTGTTAATTACTCCTCTACCTCCACCAGGGAGGGTGTTAGGTGTTTTAAATCTAGTCATGTTACAGATTTGGTGTTAAGCCCTGGTGATGCGGCTCTTACCGCTGAAAACAAGCCAGGCTCCATTAGCCAGGACGGGCCTACCTGTCAAACTAATCCCTGAGCATCCCCCTCACTGTGCCTGCTCTCCCACCAGACAAATTAAATAAATGCTTATGAGAGTGGTTTATAGTAGCTCTCACATCCAAGTCTCTGCTAAATGACAGAATTAGTCAGCGTCATAAAGATTTATTCAGTCAAACAAAGCTACGCCAGAAGGATCAGGAGAATTTAACATCCCCTATCAATACATGTCTAATGATATACACATCAGTTCTAATTAGAATACAATTACATTCATAAAAATCTATTTGTAATACATTTTGTTCCATTTTGGTACGAACCATTATAACTGTCATCATGTATCATGTCAATTAAAAAAATAAAACTGGGAGGGAATCAATTTTCCATAAATTATTAGGGGGTTGGAGGACAAAGGGTATGTGAGGATGAGTAACCAGCAAAAACATATTCACATTTTCATATTCAATGTAAAAAATGAGATATTCAAAGTTAATGACAATTAGGGCACATGTCTGTATAATACAGAAGAGTATTAGGGCCAGGCAGGAGAAAAATAAAAATAATATTCTCCAGGAGGAAGATTTTTCTTTTCATTATGCACTTCGAGAAAAAAGTCGAAATGTCGAGAAAAAAGTTGAAATGTCGAGATTAATGTTGAAGTACTATTTCGACTTTATTCACGAAATTTAGACTTTATTCACGAAATTTAGACTTTATTCTCGAAATTTCGACTTTATTCTTGAAAATGTATTTTAACATTAATCTCGAAATTTCGACTTTATTCACGAAATTTCGACTTTTTTCTCAACATTTTGACTTTTTTCTCGAAGTGCAAAATGAAAAAAAAATCTTCCTCCTCTAAGATATTATTTTTATTTTTCTCCTGCCTGGCCCTAATACTCTTCCGTAGTATAAAGAGTAATGGGAGCATGAAGAAAGATGTCCAGTGGATCAGAGGTTAATCTTCCGATGGCAGCGTAACTGAAGGGGAAAGTTCTGGCTCTCCTGCAGCTGGCGTGAATATAAAGTTCATCAAAGAAGAAAGTTTTAAGTCTCTGTATCCACAACCCAAACCAGGAGCTGGTTCCACTAGACCAGGGGTTGGCAACCCAAAATGTTGAAAGAGCCATATTGGACCAAAAACACAAAAAACAAATATGTCTGGAGCCGCAAAAAATGAAAAGTCTTGCATATATATATAAGTTAGAACTGGGTACTCGGTTGCAAATGTAGCTGCTAATGTCTTTCGTCATGACTCTTTTTGTTATCGGACAACTTCTCGCTACAGAGCAAACATTCAGGCAATTAATGCAAATGATTCGCTCCATGAAACGTTGAATCCTCTACGGAAGAGTATTAGGGCCATGCAGGAGAAAAAATATTTGAGAGGGGAAGATTTTTTTTATTTTGCACTTCGAGAAACTTTTTTCTCGATATTTCTACTTTTTTCTCATAATTTCGACTATTTTTCATCATTTTGACTTATTTCTCGACATTTCGACTTTTTTCTCGAAATTGTATTTCAACATTAATCTCGAAATTTCAACTTTTTTCTTGACATTTTCACTTTTTTCTCGACATTTCCACTTTTTCTCGAAATTGTATTTCAACATTAATCTCGAAATTTCAACTTTTTTCTCGACATTTTGACTTTTTTCTCGACATTTCGACTTTTTCTCGAAATTGTATTTCAACATTAATCTCGAAATTTCAACTTTTTTCTCATCATTTCAACTTTTTTCTCGAAATTTCAACTTTTTTTCTCAACATTTCAACTTTTTTCTCAACATTTCAACTTTTTTCTCGACATTTCAACTTTTTTCTCAAAGTGCGCAATAAAAAAAAAATCTTTCAAAATGTTGAAATGTAATATTTATTCTACACATTTTTACACCATTGGAAAACGTTAAGAATGTTTGTGTCATGTTTGTCCTCCTACAGAAACCATAGGAAAACAAAAAATATATTTCCCTCCCCCATCTATTTCCATTTTCAAACATTTTTGAAAAAGCTCCAGGAGCCACAAGGGCGGCGCTAAGGAGCCACATGCGGCTCTAGAGCCGCGGGTTGCCGACCCCCACACTAGAACCAAGTCTACTGCTCCATCTTTTCATTTGGAAAGTCTTTGACCTGCATTGAAGTGAGAAGAAAGTGCTTTGTTGGGATAATATGGTGCTGTAAAATATACAGTAAAGAGTCATCAAAGGTTTATACTGTATGTAAGTAGAAAAATGTAAGTGTTTTTACTGGAATTTAAAGGATGCCAATGAAGAGAAGCTGACATTGGAGACATGTGATCCCTTGATGCTGTAGCATTTCAAAACAGCTGTTGGCTCTTCAGTTTAATCCTTAGCGTATAAAAACTGACACATTTTCCTGCATCACTCTGAGAAAGGTGTTCTTATTATTTGCAGCATCTGTAACGACCAGGACTCGAAGGAGGACTCAAATGCACGACTCCAGGAACAAAAGAGTATATATTTGAAAAAGCAGGAACCAAAAAACGCTGCAGAGCAGGATCAAAAGGGTAGAACAGAAAGCGCTCTCAGGGAGGATCAATCTTCCACAAACTTGAACGCGACGTGACACACTTGATTACACTCGACATGAGGCAACAAACTGGCAACAAGACGAGGGGAGACAAACCGTGCGTCCGAAATGTCATACTAAAAAGTATATACTAAAAAGTATACTTAAGTTCGGCACACTTTTGAGTAAATATCAGTAGTGTGCATTAATTCGGACGTACTACTCAGAGTGCACACTTCACTTCCTGCCGTTGGGAGGAAGTGACGTGTCACACCAGCAGTAGCAGCTGTTACCATGGCAACAGCAGCTGTAGCAGCAGTTACCATGGTAACAGCAGCACCGCTCCGCTATTTCCCGTTTATCCTGGCCGAAACAAGATGACATTATATCATATTATTATATATGGATATTATAATATTAATATTATATAATAATATTATCATACTTAATATTATACTTATGACATATACCGTATTGTCCCGAATATAAGACAACCCTGATTATAAGACGACCCCCTCTTTTTCAAGACTCAAGTTTGAAAAAATACTTTTTGAACACCAAATTCAATTTTTATACAGAAAATAATTACAGTACATCTGAAACAAATGATTATAACAATGTATTCGAGAGAAAAGCATGTTATTTTGCCTCATTGAAATCATTATCTTGAAGTTTGCATCATAACTTCTCCTCAGCTGCCGGTTCACCTGCCGAACTTCCACCCTCTTTTCTCCAGATTGTCGCTACGTTTCTCCACTTTCTGTTATCTCTTCTCTTATTTTCTTCTCTTTTGTTTCTTATACTATTTTTTATTTTTCTTCTTGGTGCCAGGGGTTCACTTTGGCCTGGGGAGTTAAGTTCAGCATTCACTTTAAAGATATCTGGCGCCATCTAGCGTTGTGAATGGGTATAACGTCTAGACCCCGAATATAAGACGACCCCCACTTTTTCAGTCTTATTTCAATGCAAAAAACACCGTCTTATAGTTTCTGCTCGGCTAGTGTCCATCAATCCACTCTTATACATTTCTCCAGAATGAGTATGGATAGTACATACTATTGAGTACGTACTAATGTTTCGGACGCACTAAAAAATCTTGCATACTCATTTTGCATACTCATTAGGGTGGAAATATGGAATTTCAGATTTTATACATGAGGTTGGGGAACAAAGGTGGAACCAATCAGGGGCGGAGTTGACAATCACAGTGGAGGGAAAATCACACAAAGGGGAGAAGTCAGGATCTGAAACGAGAGGGAAAAGGTGAGTATCAAAATAATACAGGAAGTGCATAAAATGAACACAGACATGACATGAAACATGAAACACTAAACTTGAACATGACTGACATTAACACCTTTGACGAGACACAGCAGCATCCGCCACTGTCCCCCATTCTTGTTCTCCAGGAGGCGTTTTCCTGTTAAAAGGAAGCTCCTCTTCTGAGAGCTGCACACTCAGGACGGTCCCCTGAGTTGAAGTGATAGTGCAGGAGATAACCAAAACGATCGTTCAGTTTGTGATACAAGCATGAAATTTGGTACACACATAGCCAAAGGCATTCCAAAAATAAGTGGATGTGGAGCCATCGTGAATTTTCGACATTGCGCCCATGGCAGCCATTTTTCAAAATGGATGCCAGAAACAACTCTTTTTATATGACTTGGGGACATAATATGATATTTTAGACATATTTACCACATATAGTACTTGGTAGATGTCTCTTGGATAATTGAAAAGTTTTAATTTAATATTCAAGATGGCCGCCATTTTTTAAAGATGGCAGCCATCATTTGTGTGACTGTCTGATATGGATGATCTTGGTGTCTAATCAGTCATTATTTATGATGCAGAAATCAAATTTGAAACATTGGAATTGGCCAGAAGCTTCCTTCTACCTCAAAACTGAACATGACAACTGTTTCTTGCATGATAACAGCCACATTAGCCAAAATAAAATATATACCGTAATTTCATGAAAATAGATCTATTATACATAAAAACAAACTCTGAACTAATAAACCAAAAAAGATCCTCATATCTGCAAGAACTGAACCATCCAATGAATGGATAAGTAATAGAGTGGATGTTGAAGCTCAGCCAGGGAAAACTTGCAACTCATTTCAACTAATCACTCATTAGAAAACACTTGTTTCCGGCGGCCATTTTGAAAAATGGCTGCCATGGGCGCCATGTTGAAAATTCACGATGGCTCCACGTCCATATCTTTTGGGGAAACCTTTGGCTATGTGTGTACCAAATTTCATGCTTGTATCACAAACTGAACGATTCCTCTACATTTTATAGCTAAACAGCTGGACTATGAAGACTTATTGCAATCTGTTAGTTTTCTTAGCTAAACTGCTGGACTACTGCATTTTTTGGGGACTTTTGTGGACCAGTTTAAGTGCCTTGTAATTGCTCTGAATGTGACGATGTGTTAAAAAAAATAAAGACTTAATTTAATGTGACAGATGCTGGACATATTTAAGGTGGATATCCCGACATTTATGTCAGCAGTAGTGATGTACGATGTACCATTCATTGTAAAATGACATTAATGTGCAGAATTTTCTTAAGATCAGAATAAAGACTTGTACTTCAGTAAAACTTCACAAACATAATTTGGATAAAGATGAGTCATACTTTATTCGTTATCTACTTCAATATTATGTGTCATATTGATTAAGAATACATTGAATCTACCAAACTTTTAAAATCTTTCCACTGGAAAGTTGTTTTATTTTTCAAATATTGCAATGCCATTGATCAAATCTAGATAATTGGAGAGTGAAAATGTCTTTACATAACAGATATTCTATTTGCATAAAGGTAAGCTTACATCCATGCACAGTTCACCTCTCATCCATATTGAATCAAAGCTTGGAACATCTATGGAAATCCCCACAACACCAGCTTATGCTTAAGATGTTAATTTAGCAGAATCCAATGAATTATTGATCATTTTGGAAATTGTCATCAATATTTTAACACTTTGCTCATGTGAAACCCATATACATGAGAAGGGCAAAAGCCAACTAATAATGAAGTCAAATGATACTCAAATTGTTGATGTTCTTCATGCTGTAATTTATGTCTGCACTGTGCATAGACATGAAATATCTTTCAGTGTGATGCAGCATTTTACCATTGTTTGCTTTTAAAGCTGAGATTTATTTAAAGCATTTCTATGAAGAATTCAGTTTAAGAAGAATTGCTTTCTCATGAAGAACTATACGCTGAAATGTCCGCGCTATCTTTCAGTCCAGCCTTTTCCAGCCACTGGCAGGATTTCTGGATGTCAGCCGCTTCTTCAAGGGCTTCTCTTTCCATGCTGGTTCTTCCTCCACATCGTCTTCTGGTGCCTGATCTTTTAGGGGCGATCTTCTGGATGTACTCCTGCATCTGTTGCGTTTCATCCTGGATGGTGGGGGACCAAGTCACTCTAAACCCAAGTGGAAATTCTGCACTAAAGGTCAAATAAATCATTTTGCAGTGTTGCTTGAAGGAGTAGGGTTGAAAGCGAGCGCCAACCAGCTAAAGCCAGGCAGACACTGTGCGATTGTCGGCTCGTTTTGAACCGATTTTCCAGTCGTGCGACTATTTTTAGATCGGGACGGATTTCGACCCAATCGTTGGTCGTGCCTCGTGCAGTATACGTGGGGTAACGACGAGAGATTAACACCTCACGACGAGAGATTAACACCTCACGACGAGAGATTAACACCTCACGACGAGAGATTAACACCTCACGACGAGAGATTAACACCTCACGACGAGAGATTAACACCTCACGACAAGAGTAACAGCTCACGATGAGCTCCCGATCACGAATCGTGTGCTTGCAAGAAAATCAAGTGTGTTTGAAATCCTGGTCGCTCCTCGTGAAGGAATCACAGTTGAAGCAGCTACGACCAGATTTGCCACAACCTTTCACAGAGAGCATGCGCAATCTCTGATGTCACGTCAAAAACTATTATTTGTAGTTTAAAGTGTTGCAAATTCACATTACAAATCATGTTTTAATAGCAGAAAAAAAGACTGCATTTCCCACGTCTGCCCAGCCAATTTCTTGTCCAATCACGGCGTTGTCTAATCTTTTTTCATTTATCGCCACACAGAATGGCACAAATTGCTAAAGCCTGATTTATGGTTCCGCGTTACACCAACGCAGAGCCTCCGGCGTAGGTTACGCGGCGACCTGCACTGTACGGGGCACGCACAGTTTTGTACATCTGAATTTTTTTTTGCGTACGCAATAATTCCACGCACGGATTCACGTTGAAATCCATGCACTCTTTGTACATGAGGCCCCTGGTGTAGTAGCTGGTAGCTAACACAGTTTCTGTCGGCTTCCCGAGCAACATGGCTGCCCCCCCATAGGCCTACAAAGAAAAAAAGGCGTCAAAATCACTTAATAAACCAATGGGTGACTTCATGCAGCTATGGTTAAGAGTAGAAAAATTGGGCAAGGAATTGTGAGCAGTGGCAGTTACTTTTACCAAAAGTCACCCATGAACCTCGGATCGCCCACACTGGAATGTACTGTAGGCGAGTGTAGGTGCATCTTTTCATCCTGTTTCTCTCCTTCTTGTCTCTCCCTTTGCAGTATTCCTCTAATTCTTTTTCATTTGGTCTGATTTTAAAAATGTTACTTTGTGATGTTGTTAGTTTGACCCTGTCATGCTTGTTTTAGACAGCAATAAAAAGAGCAGAGGAAGTAGCAAGATGAACTGTTATGGAGGTCGTACAGTTACAGTAGCAGCTTCCCCCTCAGTAAACATGATTGAGGCCGGTTGGAGGTCTTTGCAGCCTCAGAGTCCAGCCAAAACACTGAGAACTAAACTGAAAAACAGATGGTTATGTGCAGTACTCCAGTTGTAAAAAATTTTAGATCACAAAGCCCACATTTTCTATTTTCTATGTAATGTGACGAGCATTCACTTTGGGCTCCCTCCACTGCTCCCTGCTCACTTAACTGGTACCGGTTACCTAAACCCAGTACTCGAGTTGTAAAAAAGAAATCGGGGGATGGTGGATTTTATCATATGGGGACAGATAATTTGTGCTGATTACAAATAATATAATATATTACAAATAATAGCAGTGACCAAAACACCTGCAGAAATACTGCAGGAATGACATAGCAGCAGTTAAATGCAGCCTTCTGTAAGCTTTAAATATCCACTGGGCTTACATCAAATACATCAAAACACAACAATAAAAAACACTTTTCTGAACTTATCAATATGACTCTGTCCTTCACAGGATAAGTAAAATGGATCACTGCAAAAACTCAAAATCTTAACAGGAATATTTGTCTTATTTCTAGTTAAAATGTCTCATTTTAGTAAAAAAATCTCATTACACTTAAAACAAGACTCATCACTGGAAAAAACAACAATTTTCACCTGTTTCAAGTAGATTTTCACTTGAAATAAGTAGAAAAATCTGCCAGTGGAACAAGATTTTTTTTGCTTGTAATAAGAAGATAAATCTTGTTCCACTGGCAGATTTTCTATTTCAAGTGAAAATTTACTTGAAACAGGTGAAAATTGTCAAATAAGTTATTTTTCTGGTGTTATTTTTCTGGTGATGACTCTAAATGTTGAAATAGCAGTAAAACCACATTCATTGATGAAATGACATAAGGGATGGAAAGGAGGGATGACAGTTTTACAGGGGGGATGATTTTGACCGTTTTTATTTCATGGGGGAATGCCATCCCCCCTCATCCCCCCTCAACTCCAGTACTGGTTATGTGGTTGTATTCCCCTTCTGTGGAATGGCTTCCATTTTTACATTAAAGCTACACAATTGAATATTTTTAATCTCCACTGAAAACTCCTCTTTACTTACTGGCATTTAGTTTAACCCTTGTGCTGTCTTCGGGTCAAAATGACTTAATTCTCCTTCCTTCTTTTCTTGTTTTCTCCCTCCCTTCCTCTTTTCTCCCTTCCTTCCTTCCTTCCTTCCTTCCTTCCTTCCTTCCTTCCTTCCTTCCTTCCTTCCTTCCTTCCTTCCTTCCTTCCTTCCTTCCTTCCTTCCTTCCTTCCTTCCTTCCTTCCTTCCTTCCTTCCTTCCTTCCTTCCTTCCTTCTTTTCATTCTTCCTTCCTTCCTTCCTTCCTTCCTTCCTTCCTTCCTTCCTTCCTTCCTTCCTTCCTTCCTTCCTTCCTTCCTTCCTTCCTTCCTTCCTTCCTCCCTTCCTTCCTTCTTTGTTTCCATCTTTTCATTCTTCCTCCCTTCTTCTCTTCCTCCTTCCTTAACCTGAAGACAGCACAAGGGTTAAGCGTGTATCAAACATGTACGTGTGACGGACTGGTAACATATCCATGTTGTGTTCGTCCTCACACTGGATGTTATGGACGCCAGCACCTCCTTCCCTGAATAAAACAGCCCATAGAAAAGGGATGAACGGATGTTCCAAGGCTCTTCTTATGAGCATCGAATAATAACAATAATAGACTGAACAATAAGGCTTAATTTTAGCCCCAGGCTTAATTTTAAGCCATTTTGACAATGATTCAATAATGTGAAAGCAGATATTTATTCTATTCTATTTATTTATTAATTCTCTTTGTGATGATGACTGTCTGATTGAATATGTGCTTACTGCTAGCTTTGCCTCCAGGGCTAATAAGGACATTTTCAGACCCTTAATCCCTCAATTTTCTAAACAAAAATGTAACAATGAGACTATAATTTTGGCCTGATGTTTCTTTTCTGTCACATGATAGTGTATAATAATATTATTTTCCCTGTCACATTGAGGTTTTAAGCAAGGGGTGATGTGACTCACACTGTGGGAGCATTAACAATCATGGTTATACTTTATATGTGTTTGGGAACATGGATTCCTGCATAACCGTCAAATTCTGTGTCACTGGGAGCAAAAAGAGAATTCAGTTCTTTAAAGCAGCACTATGTAACTTTTCCACCTTAATATCATATTACCAGAGTCATTGTGATGGAACATCAACTTCCAACAGGTTTAATGAACCTCTGTCATGGTCTGAGGGGTCTGTATCGCCTTCACTGGCACTATGTAACTTTGAGGAGCATGGTAGGAACCCTGCCACACTAAAAAACTACAAATCGTTACGACTTTGACTGCTTTACGGCATACGTCACTTCCCCCTCCTTCCTGATTCGTAGTCGAGACGAAAACGGGCGGGGCTTGGAGCTCAGAGCTCCGCAGAAGCTTGTAACCCGTTGCTGTGTTATGGCTGCAGCAGCTCCACACACAACAGACGTGGGGAAAAGATCGATAATGGTTTAACTTTTCACCGCTTTCCTGCTTGGAGGAAGAACCACGGAGGCCAAGTATCTGATATAACAGAGTAAAAGAGTGAAAGAGTCGTCGGCTCGCTTGGATCGCGGCTGTAACGACCAAACATAACCTTCCTCAGTAAACAAACAAACAGACACACAGACGGGCGTCGGATCAAAACACGGGTTTATTAAACCACAAACAAACACTCTCAGACCGGGGTCGGATCATTCAAACGGGTTTTATTCCCCACTACTCCTGCTAAACGTAGTTGTTGGCCAGCTCTCTGCGGTGCGATTAATTTTGTTGAGGAAAAAATATTAACTCTTATTTGTAGCTGCAGAGGAAAAAAATTATCTCACGAGGAAAAAAAAATATTGCTCACGCCTCGGAGCCTCTTCAGCATCATATAGCAGTCAAAAAAAAAGAAAGGAGAAGTAAGAGTGATACAAAACATGTACTGTATGTTGGACTATTATACAAATTTATTGAAACACATGGCGAGTCAAACATTTACCAAAACAGCTGCCAAACACTCCTAAACAAGGTAGTAAGACGTGGGTTCTGCAGAACTGCGGCAGTAAATCCTTCTAAAGAGTGGCGCTCCGACGAGGAGCTCCATTCTTTAGAAGGGATTTCATCTGGATCCAGACCGTTAATAATCATTATTTTCTCCATATACCGCTCCCTGGCTTCCTTGTTTAAGGTATCCCGGTAAATTCCAGTTCCTTTCCAGCAGTTTAACATCTTTTTTTTTGCGTTCCGTCTGTTCACTTGGTGAAACAGAAAAGCGTCCCGTCTTCTCTCAAAACAAATGCACGCGACGGGACAGGAGTTTTCCGGCAGTACGCGCTGGTGCTCATGGGAAACGTAGTGTTCTTTCTGGTAAAGCACTACCGCTTTTGTCCAAAAGATGCCGCCAAACTCAGAAAAGCTGAAAGTTACGTTGTGCTGCTTTAACCCTTGTACAGTCTTTGGGTCAAAATGACCTAATTCTCCTGTTCCTTCTTTCCTCCTGCTCTCTCCTTCCATCTCCCTTCCTCTTTTCTCCCTTCCTTCCCTTCCTCCTTCCTTGACCCAAAGACAGCACAAGGGTTAAATCAATTAATTGAAATCAATAAATGAATGAATAAATGTTGTTTATTTAGACATTTTATTCCCAGAAGATCATTGCAATTCAGTTCTCTGTCAGTGAAAGCATTAACGTTGCCACTGACACATCGTCTCCTTAGCAGATTCATCTGTACTGTAAAGATACCAATGTTCTGAATACTCATAGTACAGCTTTCATACTTTTACTTAATCAATTTGACATTTGAAATGAATCTGTTGCTTCATAGGTGGACGATCAGGCAGGATTTCTTATCTACACAAGCATGTGTTCCAACAGCTAATGAGGGAAGTGACTCACGGACCACACACTTATTGGAGACGACAGCTGTTAAACATCACCGGCGCGGGGATTGGATTTGACGGCACCCTGGATGCATACTTAGGAATATCTGACATGATGCCCAATCCTCCCCTTGCTGATTTGGCTGTGCTCCATAATGATTATCTCTTTAAATCAAGTTGAACAGATATAAGGCACTATTTTTCTCACTCATGTTGAACGGACTGGAATCCAATCAGCCAGCAGTTACTCCCACTTAATCCTTTACATAGTGGACGAGTATCTTAATCTATCTTAATGCAGCCAAAAATTGTAGCATCACAATCCAGGATCAGGAATTGTGAGATGGAAACATGTTGTATCTGGAAGCTGTTTAGGAGGTATCCAAGAGCCGAGACAGTAGCTTGTGGTTTTTCGTTATGTTTTCTTACCTCAGCTACTCAAGGTATAAGATATTCCATGGTGGTTGAGGATCAATCAAGAAGTGACTACCGGTAATGGCATGTGTTTAAGTACATGGAAGATAAACTGAGTCCGTCTGCATCACAGTAGAAATGTCAGGAACAGTATTTTGGTTTCTGTCAAATAAACTAGTTACCTCTGGTGGTGGAGGATCTTAGCTTTGTCAATGAAGGCATAAGCCAGAAATAAGTTTATACACTGGATATTTATGGAAAATTGAGCAATTTCAGTGCATAGAGGCCAAAAACACAACGCTAAGATGGACGGTTGTGATCTAACATCCCTGAGAGAGCACTGCATCAGTGAATGCCATTCACCACGAGCTGTTACATCCAAACTGCCAAAAGATTACCTTGGGAAACCTTTATCAAGCGCCACAATATGGAGCGACATTCACAAATGAAAAGTTCACAGCAAATGAACAACCTTGCTGACCTTCTCCAGAGTTCAGCTCATCAGGGATTTGCCATCAGAGAGTGGGAACATGTATCGTGTTCAGCTGAATCAATTCCTGATCTCTTTTGGAAGACGGACGTCCCATGTACTTCAGACTAAAAACAAAATGAGCCATATTGGTGACAATTGAAGAACCAGTGGTTGTATCAACACCCTTGGCCATGCCTTTTTCATTAATGTGATAGCATCATGAATGCAAAAAACTGCACAGACATTTTAGAGCAGCATATGCTGCCTAGGGATGGGAATTGATAAGATTTTTACCATTCCAATTCCATTTTCGATTCTGCTTAACGATTCGGTTCTTCTTTCTTCATCGACCAGCTGGTGACCTGGGGCCTCATTTAAAATGGAGTGCGTAGGATTCATACTAAAAGTGCACGTACGCCCAAAAGCCGAAAATGGCGGGCGCAAAAAAAAATCCGGATCTATAAAACCGCGTGCACGCAGACTTCCACGCATTGTTCCCTTTATGAATCACAGTCCACCTGGAAAGCTGCGCAGCTGACTCCGCCCCATATCCCGCCCTCAACACGCCCATAAATCCATATGGATGAGCCTACTGAGCATGCGCAGTGGCTTCCTGCAGCCTGTTAGGGATGAATCCGGATGAATGCGTCAGAATGAATGAACGTGTCGAGCCACCGTGCCACTGAATTTCGCTGAGATCTGAGATCTAGATGTTGTGGATGATGTGGAGAGAGGACAGTGAAACGAGATTATTTGGTGGTCACAGTAAAAGTAGGAAAAGTATATAAATAGTATAAAATAAAGCGAGTGAGTGGCAGCACGTCGTTGCTGCCCGTTAGTGCCACGATCGCACGACGCAATTTCCACTGGGGGCAGGGGGAACATGTCCCCCCCACTTTTCAAAATGATGTATTTGTCCCCCCCACTTTTTACAGTTTAAAAACTAACGGTAGGCTCAGCAAATCATCAAGACACTCGGGACGGCGGCCCGGCAGCCCCGCTCCCCCTCCTCCCTCCCGTCTCCCCTCAGAGCTGCTCTAGGCTGTTTTATGGTTCCGCGTTATACCAACGCAGAGCCCACGGCGTAGGGTACGCGGCGACGCGCACCTACGCCGGACC
Source organism: Cololabis saira (assembly GCF_033807715.1). Lineage (NCBI taxonomy): Eukaryota > Metazoa > Chordata > Actinopteri > Beloniformes > Belonidae > Cololabis > Cololabis saira. The sequence goes on from NC_084603.1 coordinate 17,037,670, forward strand.
CTACGGCGTAGGCTCTGCGTTGGTGTGACGCAGAACCATAATTCCGGTTTAAAAGTAAACAACATGAACGCACGTACCCGTGCATGACAGGCAGACACACACGGGGAGAAGAGACTATTTCTTTAATATTTAAAAAAAAAACAACTTTATCCTTATGAACGCAATTGTTATATAGTCCAACTTTCCTTATTTTAATCAGAACACTTTCTTTTTTCCTCTTCGGCGTGGAGTAGTGGGTTCGGAGCGGCATTCCCCCCCCGTTATCAGCACTATTTTATTATAAGTCTGATATATGTTGTGATATGTGATGACATTATTAAGAGTATGACATGAATCTGACTTCATTTCACCACCTCACAGCCTGCGTCGCCAGTTCCCCGTGTCTTAAGTAAATTCTTACGGGAGGGTCAGGGTTGCCGTAAAGATACGCAGATTTTTCGGTTAGTTTTTTCTTTTTAGATCCGAGGCTTTGCGTAGAAGGCGGCTTCCGCAACTTTCAGGCGCTTTTTCTGCGCAAGCAAGCTTTATAGATGAGGCCCCTGGTGCGGTCAAAACAATCTAGAGCTCAATGCTCTAAAGAAAGTGGAGATGATTGTGGACTACAGGAGGAACGCAGCCCCACCTGCCCCATCACCCTGTGTGACTCTCCAGCAGACACGGTGGAGTCTTACCGCTTCCTGGGGACCATCATATCCCAGGACCTCAAGTGGGAGCTGAACATCACCTCCTTCACCAAAAAAGCCCAGCAGAGGATATACTTCCTGCGGCAGCTGAAGAAATTCAACCTGCCAAACACAATAATGGTGCAGTTCTACACGGCCACCCTTGAGTCCATCCTCACCTCCTCCATCACCGTCTGGTTCACTGCTGCCACTGTGAAGGACAGGAGCAGCTGCAGCGTATCATCCGCTCTGCAGAGAAGGTGATTGGCTCGCTGCTCGAGACGCAGTGCAGGAGTCGTTGGGTTTCAGCCCGAACGAGCTCATTTTTGGCCACACGGTTCGCGGTCCTCTCAAGGTCCTCAAGGACAGATTTATGGCCGCGAACGTCTCTCCCCAAAGTAATGTGTCTGACTTTGTGAGTAAGTTCCGTGGGCGTCTTAGTAAAGCATGCGCCCTAGCCAGAGAGTTTTTGTGTGATTCTCAAAAAGAGATGAAAGAGCACTATGATAAGGCCACTGTTGCGCGCTCTTTCTCTCCAGGAGACCGGGTGTTAGTGCTGCTGCCTATCCCTGGCTCCGCTCTGTCATCACGTTTCTCTGGGCCACATGTGATTCTGGAGAAAATTAGCGACACTAACTATGTGGTTGGCACTCCCGACAGAAGGCGTAAGAGCCGTGTCTGTCACGTGAACATGTTGAAACCATTCCATGTTAGAGAGGTAGGGTTATTAGCGGCAGAGCCTGTAACCACCTCTATTGGTTCTAATAATGTTCGGGGTGAATCTGATTCGCAGGTGCCAGAGGATGATGGGTTAAGGTTGCGTGCGTTTCCCACACAACATCCTCGTTTATGCAACTTGGAAATGATTGCCAAATTGCCAGATCACTTAAGTCACTTACTTCCCGAACACCAGAGGGATGTCCAGCTAGTTGCCGATTTTCCTGTAATATTTGGGGATGTTCCTACTCGCACTACTGTGCTAGAGCATGATATTGACGTGGGGCGCGCCAGGCCTATTAAACAGCACGCGTACCGCGTCAATCCCACCAAACGAGCGCTCATGAAAAAAGAGGTGGAGTACTTGATCTCTAATGGTTTAGCGCGGTTCGAGTCCGTGGAGCTCTCCCTGTCTATTACAGGCTAAATCAGACGGCAGCCCTAGGTTTTGTACTGATTACAGGAAGGTTAACGCAGTCACTGTGCAAGATTCTTATCCTCTCCCTAGAATGGAAGACTGTGTGGATAACTTGGGTTCTGCTGCATTTGTGACTAAGTTAGACTTGCTTAAGGGTTACTGGCAGGTGCCATTAACGCGCCGTGCCTCTGAAATATCCGCTTTTGTTACTCCTGATCATTTCATGCAGTATGACGTCATGGCCTTTGGTATGTGCAACGCACCGGCCACTTTTCAGAGGCTTGTTAACATTGTGTTGGAGGGGGTGCCCAACTGCAATGCTTATTTAGAGGATTTAATTGTGTATTCTGGGGACTGGGCGGAGCACATTAAACTCCTCAGAATTGTGTTTGAGCGTTTAGCGAAAGCCTCTTTGACTCTGAATTTGGCTAAATGTGAGTTTGGTAAGGCTACAGTCACTTACCTAGGCAGAGAAGTGGGGCAAGGACAAGTTCGGCCTATTGAGGCTAAGGTTGCTGCTATTTCCGCCTACCCCGCTCCTACCACTCGGCGTGGCTTGCGCCAGTTTTTAGGCGCAGCGGGCTACTACAGGTCTTTCTGTGCCAACTTCGCCACCGTTGCCCACCCCTTGACCAGTCTGTTAAGTCCGACAAAAGCATTTATCTGGTCTCCTCAGTGTCAACATGCATTTGAATCCATTAAATCTCTCCTGTGCAGTGTGCCCGTGTTGGCTGCTCCTGACTTCTCACGTCCCTTTTCTCTAGAGGTGGATGCCAGTGGGGTGGGAGCTGGAGCTGTGCTGCTGCAAGAGTCTGTGAGTGGGGTCAATCATCCTGTCTGTTACTTCTCACGAAAATTCAACAAACATCAGGTGAATTATTCAACTATTGAGAAGGAGGCGCTGGCTATGTTACTTGCGCTGCAATACTTCGAGGTGTATGTTGGGTCAAGTCCGCTGCCAGTTGTCTGTTACACCGACCACAACCCTCTAGTATTTTTGCAGCGCATGCGTAACCATAACCAACGGCTCATGCGGTGGGCTGTCCTCATTCAGGATTATAATTTGGAAATCCGACAAGAGAGGAGCAGATAATGTTATGGCTGACGCCCTATCTCGGGCTTGGTGTTGAATCTTATCAAACATATTTTTTTTGAGGGCATATGTTTGATTTTGAGGGTGGGGGTGTTACATCCCTGTAAATTTGCTATTTTTATTTACTATTTTTGTTTGTTTATTATTTATGAGTATCTGCTACTGGGGTGCAGAGGTTTGGTTGGGCGAGTGTGTTTACTGTTGGAGGTGGCCTTTACTAAATCACCTGTCAGCTCAGGTCCACTGGTGTGGGAGGAGTTGGAGCTGCTGCAGGTGTGCTGATGGAGAGCGACGCCCACCTCTACCGGGAGCCAACCAGAGGAAACTTCTCCCCCTACAAAGCTGCTGCTGGAGCAGTGAAGACGCGCTGTCCGTTCTGGCTGTTGTGTGAGCTTTGGGGCCAAATGTTTGGTTTCCCTCAGCCAATCTGCCCAAGCAGTTTGTGGCCCTGCTAAATCTTGTTGATTGAATAACTTGTGAAAGTAATGGAAAACAGTAAGGTAAATATTAGATAGCTCCAACGCTTGAGTTATATGTAAAAGCCTACTTTGATGAGGATTGGTTTAGAGTAGTTAGTATAGTTAATATTATTGTAATTTTGTTTTGGTTAAAGGTTAGGTTTAGTTAGTGGATTTATTATTTTAAGGTTAGGGTCCAGTTCTTTATGCTTATTTCTTTGGTTTACGTTGGAGTTATTTTCTTTATATAAACTTTAGTTTTGGGTTTAAATTGTAAACTGTTTTCCATGCTGTTGCACTTCAACTTGAACAAAACAACCATTTGGTCAAAATAAAAACATATCTTTACTCGCAAAACCTGCCTTTCATTTGCGTATTCTGTGATCCCTAGTAGCAGAGTACGTAATAAGGACCTGCACGCCTCCAGGAACCTGAAGGTGCAGGAAAGATTGCAGCAGACCCCTCCCACCCCGGACACAAACTGTTTCAGACTCTTCCCTCTGGCAGGAGGCTGCGGTCCATCAGGACCAAAACCTCACGCCACAAAAACAGTTTTTTCCCATCTGCAGCTGTCCTCGTCAACAAGGCCCCGGCACCCCTCTCCTCCGTCTACCAAGGACTGCCCCCCCATCCCACTCTACGTTACATTAACGTAAAGATTCCAATCCTGACCTTATGCGTCGCATTAACGCACATCCTAAGTCACTTTTGTACAGACTCATATCCGGCACTTTAAAAACCTCATATTGTACATTTCTGTTTATACATTTTATCTCTTATATATTTGCTTTTATAATTGTATTGTATTGCACCAAACACCACAACAAATTCCTTGTGTGTGTTTCACAATCTTGGCAATAAACCCTTTTCTGATTCTGATTCTGATTCTGATATTAATCCCCTTATCGATTCTCATTTGGAGAAAAAAAAGACAACAATGAGGCAAATGGCACTAATATGATAGTATATATGATAGTATAATATGATAGTATCGCATCCATCACAGTAGAAATGTCAAGAACAGTATTATGGTTTCTGTCAAATTAACTAGTTTCCTCTGGACAAATATTGATTACCTGCCATCATATTCAGACAATTTATATTCCAGGAAAAATAATGAGCTGTTCAGTTTTTCCTAGATGAGCTCAGATTTATTTCATGGTATTACTTAGTACTTAGTACTTAGTAATTAGTGTAACACCTCAGACTTAGAGTCTCTGTGGGTTAACATGATGTCATGAGAGGTATGATCCCATGAACACCTTTAACTCCGTCACAGATGCTGAGTGTGATCTGTTGGTGCAGAGCGAAGCCTGTGAACCCAGATGAGGGTCAGAGACTGGAGCGTTGCTGCGATGACAGTTCAAGCATATAGAGGTCATTAAAAGGCTCATTAGCCCTGCCATCTCTGAAAGGCTTCCGAGGTCTGCATTTTTTTTCAGACCACTGTATTTTCATTTAATGGATATTCTGGTATTCTGATTTATTTCCATTCGGGTACAGATTAGAGGGAATGTGCATGACGTCACTGGTCTGACGTTGACAATGGGTTACGCCCACTGAGTGTCAGAAAGACTGAGTGTCAGAAAGACTGAGTAGCAGCGTAAACTTTCAGTTTGAGCAACTGGAAAACATCTAAAATGGGAAAGAGCTGTTGTGCGATCGACTGTACTCAAAGATTTAGCAAGAAATCGGAGTTATCGTTTTAAAGACTGCCGAAAAATAAGCTTAAGCCTTGTGCTGTCTTTGGGTCAAGGAAGGAGGAAGGGAGGAAGGAAGCAAGGAAGGGAGAAATTAAGGAAGGAAGGAAGGAAGGAAGGAAGGAAGGAAGGAAGGAAGGAAGAAAACAAGGAAAGAAGGGAGATAAGAGGAAGGGAAGGAAGGAAGGAAGGAAGGAAGGAAGGAAGGAAGGAAGGAAGGAAGGAAGGAAGGAAGGAAGGAAGAAAACAGGGAAAGAAGGAAGGAAGGAAGGGAAAAAAAGAGGAAGGGAAGAAGGGAGTAAAGAAGGAAGGAAGGAAGGGAGAAAAGAGGAAGGGAGAAGGAAGGAGAGAGCAGGAGGAAAGAAGGAAGGAAGGGAAAAAGGAAGGAAGGAAGGAAGGAAGGAAGGAAGGGAGGGAGGGAGGGAGGGAGAAGGATGGAGAGAGCAGGAGGAAAGAAGGAACAGGAGAATTAGGTAATTTTGACTCAAAGACAAAATGGATCACTGCAATTTGCAGAAACAACTGGATTCCAGGCACCGAAACGTGGATTTGTGGTTCCCATTTTGTATCAGGTAATGTTGGATTTTTGGGTAGCTAACGTTAAACGGTCAAATCATAAAGTTCGGTGTCCTCATCCCTTTAATTTCTACAACAAATCCTGCCTTGAAGTCGGACCAAGCGTCAAGACTTTTGAATGCCTTCAAGCTTTACTTCGTGTATTTCCCCGGCTTAGAAATTAAGTACATATAAATATCAGGAAACTGGATTTGTGGCGGCCCTGTGATGGACTGGTGACCTGTCCAGGGTGTAACCCCTGCCTCTCACCTGAAATGAGCTGGGATAGGCTCCAGCAGACCCCCGTGACCCTGCAAAGGATAAAGTGAGTATAGATAACTGATGGATGGATGGATTTGTGGCCAAATATTAATGTCCATGGACCACTGGTTCTTGGGGTAACTGTACAGGTCACTGTCAAGTCCAACTGCCTTTAATTTAAGCCAATAATCTTAACCTTGGTGTTGTTTTCGATCAGGATTTGTCGTTTAAACCATATGTTAATCAGGTTTGTAAAATAGCGTTTTTCCATCTCCGTAATATTGCAAAGATTAGGAAAATCCTCTTGCAGAGTGATGCAGAAAAACTAGTTAATATGTTTGTATCTTCTAGACTAGATTACTGTAATGTGTTATTAGGAGAATGTCCAAGTAATTTGCTGAATAGGCTCCAGCTGATCCAGAATGCAGCAGCACGAGTACTGACAGGAATCAGCAGGAGAGACCACGTCTCTCCAGTGTTAGCGTCGCTCCATTGGTTACCCGTAAAATTCAGAATCCAATTTAAAAAATTGTATTACTTGCGTATAAAGCCCAAAGCGGCTTAGCTCTGCATTATTTGCAAGACCTGATAGGGCCTTATGTTCCTGGCAGAGCTCTCCGTTCTCGGAGTGCAGGTTTACTCATAGTTCCTAGAGTATCCAAATGTAGATTTGGAGGGCGGGCGTTCTGCTATCAGGCACCATTACTTTGGAACCAACTTCCAATCTGGGTTAAGGAGGCTGACACCACCTCCACCTTTAAAACTAAACTTAAAACATTTCTGTTTAGTAAAGCCTATAGTTAGTGTTTAGTAAACCTCTAGCTGGTGTTGGTAAATCTCTAGGTAGTGTAAACTCTAGTGTGTTAGAGTCAGTAGTCATAGTTGCAGCTATAGAACAAAACTATAATAGTTAGTCTCAAATATAGCTTGGTGGTAGATATGCTGCTATAGGCCTATGCTGCAGGGGGCACCAACATGATCCACTGGGCGGTGCCTCTCACCCTTCTTCTTCTCTCCTCTTCCCTTCCTCTCCTCTCCATTTCCATTTTTATTTATTATAAGTATCTCATAGCTATCATTTTTGTCCATCGCTCCTGTAGTTTCTTGTGCTGGCCCCCCTTTTCTTTTTTCTCTTTTGTACATGGTGCAGCATCCTCTGCTGGTGGCGAATAGCATCTCTGAATGCACAACACCGGAACCTGCAGCGCGGGAGTGAGAGAGTCAGGGTAACGGCCAGGGCCCAACCTGGGGCTTGCTGATTGGGCCGGAGCTTCGGGAGCTGCTGCTGGCCTGCGGTCCCCACCTCCGGTCATCCCGTTGCTGCTTCCCCATGCCTGCTGTGTGCTGCTGACGTCCCCGACCCCCCAGTCTGGCTTATGAGCCTGGTCCTGGTCCAGGTTTCTTCCCTCCTAAAGGGGAGTTTTTCTTGCCACTGTTTGGCTTAAGGCTTTTTCTCCCACTATGGGAGTTTTTACCTGCCATTGTTTATGTAATAATTGCTCGGGGGTCATGTTTTGGGTCTCTGGAAAACGTCTGGAGACAACTTTTGTTGTATAAGACGCTATATAAATAAAATTGAAAATCGATAATCAGCTGTTATCCTGTCTTATCCACTAGTTGCAGCCATTTTTGCCAGTTGGATGTTTTGCCACTCAGTGCGAGTAAGGGGGCTGGTCCAGTGGGAAAGTGACGTCAATGCATACCCTCTATACTGTATAACCTTTTGATGTTAAACATTTGCTCTCATAGCAATCTAAGAACAACAAAGGTAAGCTTCCATTTTTCATCTAAATAGGTTTCCTCGCAGGGTTCCAGTATGTCTATTAACTCAAGGGTTAAGAAGAGTCTAGCCTGACTGATCTTGTTAAGTTCCGACACCTCCGTCTCAAAGCTTCTTCTTACCATAGAGACAGGGTGTCTGTCGTCATTAGCCACACTCTGGCTCCCTGATGACAGGCATCAATAAACCACTTACAGACACATTGGCATCATTTCAAGCCTCCGTCCTCCGCCGGCTGCCGGCTCTACAGGTTGAGCTGTACACAAACCGTATCACATATTCATCGCCACACCTCCGCACCTTGAGACACTTCACTCAACAGACGGCATTTCATGGCCACAGTGACATAATTAGTCTGTAGCTTGTGCGTCTACCATCCCCACAATACAGTTTTCTTTGATTATCATTAACTAATTTTCAAGAGCTGTGCTTCTCAACCTTGTGCTTTCCTCATAGCAGGGTCATATCAATAACCTTGTGACAGGATTGACTTTGGCAATCAGTGTAATCGTTATTAACTGACATGATGTGGCAGTTTGGAAGGTGGAGGGGATTAATAAGGCATAAAGATTTGACCTCAAACTGTTTGAAGTGAACAACGATACTGACTGTTCCTGCGACTGTTGCTGCAGTCAATAGAGTCCAACTGTTACATGAGATTGAGAGAAAGGTGTCAATTACAGGTTTTACAAGAAGAAACAGAAACTGTGTAAACTGCTTCCAAAACTGACTGCTGACTAAAAACAAGCGTGCGCTGCAAAAACTCAAAATCTTACCAGGAATATTTGTCTTATTTCTAGTTAAAATGTCTCATTTTTAGTCCAAAAAAATCTCATTACACTTAAAACAAGAGTCATCACCAGATAAATAACTTGTTATTTGACAATTTTCACCTGTTTCAAGTTAATTTTCACTTGAAATAAGTAGAAAAATCTGTCATTGGGACAAGATTTATCTTAAAAATATTGTTCCACTGGCAGATTTTTCTACTTATTTTAAGTGAAAATCTACTTGAAACAGGTGAAAATTGTTTTTTTTTTTCCAGTGAGGAGTCTTGTTTTAAGTGTAATGAGATTTTCTTTGATTAAAGATTAGACATTTTAACTAGAAACAAGACAATATTCTTGTTAAGATTTTGAGTTTTTGCAGTGTGGTAAACTAAGTTTCCAGGTCCGTTTTCACTCAGGATTTGATTTAAAATTTTAAACTAAACACTAAACAGGAAAGAAAAATGCAAGAAAAATATATATGATAAATATAAAATAAATATAATAAATAGATATACTAATGTATGTCCAGCTTTGCATTTCAGACCTGAAATGCATTCTAAAAAAAAAAAGGTCGTGTCAACAGGTGAATACAGTGGATGGGTGGAGGATCTTAGCTTTGTCAATGACGGCATAAGCCAGAAATACGTTTGTATACTGTATTAATAATTTATGGAAAATTGAGCAATTTCAGTGCATAGAGGCCAAAAACACAAAGCTAAGATGGACGGTTGTGATCTAACATCCCTCAGAGAGAGCTGCATCAGTGAATGCCATTCACCATGAGCTGTTACATCCAAACTGCCAAAAGATTACCTTGGGAAACCTTTATCAAGCGCCACAATATGGAGCGACATTCACAAATGAAAAGTTCACAGCAGATGAACAACCTTGCTGACCTTCTCCAGAGTTCAGCTCATCAGGGATTTGCCATCAGAGAGTGGGAACATGTATCGTGTTCAGCTGAATCAATTCCTGATCTCTATTGGAAGACAGACGTCCCATGTACTTCAGATTAAAAACAAAATGAGCCGTATTGGTGACAATTAAAGAACCAGAGTCTGTGATGGTATGGGGTTGTATCCAGTACTCGAGTTGTAAAAAAAGATCAGGGGGGGTGGTGGATTTTATCATATGGGGACAGATAATTTGTGCTGATTACAAATAATATAATATATTACAAATAATAGCACTGACCAAAACACCTGCAGAAATACTGCAGGAATGACATAGCAGCAGTTAAATGCAGCCTTCTGTAAGCTTTAAATATCCACTGGGCTTACATCAAATACATCAAAACACAACAATAAAAAACACTTTTCTGAACTTATCAATATGACTGTCTGTTATGTTTTGGGAATGTGATCTTTTAATACGTTTCTGGAAATCAATTCATTCCTTCACACAATCAGTATTATAAATTAATTTTGAGTTAAGCTCAAATTTGTATTTATTAAATGACACACTGGATCTTCAGTTAGACCGGAAAAAAAGCAGGATATTAATTATGATCACATACTTCGCTAAGAAATGCATACTTTTACTTTGGAAAGATGATTCCCCTCCGACTTTCAAGTTTTGTTTGGATCAAATTTCAGTTTTTTTTACCATTGGAAAAATTAACTTAGGAAAAATACAACCGTGGTCAAATCTTTCAAGAATTTTGGTCTCCATTATTTTCAAAACTGGAGAATTTTTCCAAGGGGGACCAATGAGTGTCTCTATTTTCGAACTTGTGCCTTATATGTATGTATGTTTGTATGTTTGTATAGATATATAAATATAGTTTGATATCGCTGTTGCTGCCGTTATTTTTTTTTTATTTTTTTTTTTATATTTATTTAATTTTGTTTCCCTTAATGTATGTTTTTTTTTGTTGTTTTTTTTCCCCCTAGGGTAATTATGGGGAGGGTAGGAATGTGGGTAGAATAGAAATTGTGAATGTGAAAATGTGAATTGTGAAAACTATTGTGAAATAAAAAGATATTAAAAAAAATATATGACTCTGTCCTTCACAGGATAAGTAAAATGGATCACTGCAAAAACTCAAAATCTTCTGGTGTTATTTTTCTGGTGATGATTCTAAATGTTGAAATAGCAGTAAAACCACATTCATTGATGAAATGACATAAGGGATGGAAAGGGGGGATGGCAGTTTTACAGGGGGATGAGTTTGACCGTTTTTATTTCAGGGGGGGGTGCCATCCCCCCTCATCCCCCCTCAACTCCAGTACTGGTACTAGGCCTCATCCAGAGTGTCCACAAGACGGTACACTGGTCTATGACAAACAACTTGACCCTGAACATGGACATGGAGTCAGACCAGTCACAGACCAGTCCTCGTCAGAAACACAGCAGTTCAACGGGGGGCAGATAACAGAGCACACATTCCCCCTCACATCCTCACCACCTTCCAGAGAGGCATTACAGACTGACCAACTGCATCTCCGTCTGGTCAGGAGCCTCCGTGCGTCTGGCTGGGCGGATATTCGGAAGGTGGTGAGGCCAACGGAGAGAGTTATAGGGACTTAATTTCCTCCCATCCAGAACATTGCTATGAAACGCTGGCCTCCTGGCCTCCTGGCCAGAGAATAGATATCTGCAGACTCCTTCCACCCACACCACGGACTGTTCTCCCTGCTGCTCTCTAAGAAGCTACGCAGCACGAGCAGGAACACCAGGTTCAAAAACAGTTTCATCCCACATGCCATAACCCTCCCAGATTCAATAATATTTGCACAATGTGTTTTATTCTTGTATAATGTTACCGCTGTTGTTGGAGTCACATAAATATCTATCTATCTATCTATCTATCTATCTATCTATCTATCTATCTATCTATCTATCTATCTATCTATCTATCTATCTATCTATCTATCTATCTATCTATCTATCTATCTATCTATCTATCTATCTATCTATCTATCTATCTATCTATCTTTCTGCAATGCCTTATTAGTTCTAAAAAATGACTAAAATAAATCTGAACCAACTTCAAAATACTGCAACTGGAGTTCTGATGAAGATTATCAGCTGGAGAGATCCTATATCTCCAATTTTAGCTTCTCTTCATTTGCCTCCTCTTAAATTTAGGATAGGATTAAAAGTTCTTCTCTGTGAATATAAACCCCTCCAGGGCCCAGCTCTCTTTTAAAGCTCATAGTTCCAAATGATCCCAACAGACACTTCACTCTCAGACTGCAGGCTCAGCTAAAACGGGATGTTAGGACTTTAAATCAAAGTGTCTGCGATCAGTTTGTTTCTCCGACAAGAGATGCTGATTTAAAGGCAATGTGTAATGTAAAATCAAAAATGAAATTCATACTCCACACTCATTACTCCACACAAGTTCCACATTACACTTAATGCTAATTCGGGTGATATTTCACCTGTCAAATACATACAGCCATAATTCTATTCAATTCAATTCAATTTTATTTATATAGTATCTAATACAACAAAAGTTGTCTCTAGATGCTTTCCAGAGACCCATACCCAGAACATGACCCCAGAGCAGTTATTACATAAACAATGGCAGGTAAAAACTCCCATAGTGGGGGAAAAACCTTAAGCCAAACAGTGGCAAGAAAAACTCCCCTTTAGGAGGAAGAAACCTTGAGCAGGACCAGGCTCATAAGGGGGGAACCCTCCTGCCGAGGGCCAGACTGGGGGTCAGGGACGGCAACAGCACAGCAGGCAGGTGGAAGCAGCAAAGGGATGAACGGGGGTGGGGACCGCAGGCCAGCACGCAGCTCCTGAAGCTCCGGCCCAATCAGGAAGCCCCAGGTTGGGGTGCAGGGTCGGGGAAAGCTTGAGAAGGGACAGGGCCAGGGAGAGGAGTCTTGACGGACAAACCTCTCCCCCGCTTGCCCGGGCCGTTACCCTGCCCCTCTCACTCCCACGCTGCAGGATCCAGTGTTTTGCATTCAGAGATGCTCTTCGCCACCGGCAGAGGATGCTGCACCATGAACAAAAGAGAAAAAAGAGAAGAGGGCAGCACAAGAAACTACAGGAGCGACTCTACCACACTAGAGTTTACACTACCTAGAGATTTACCAACACCAGCTAGAGGTTTACTAAACACTAACTATAGGCTTTACTAAACAGAAAGGTTTTAAGTTTAGTTTTAAAGGTGGAGGTGGTGTCAGCCTCCTTAACCCAGATTGGAAGTTGGTTCCATAGTAATGGTGCCTGATAGCAGAACGCCCGCCCTCCAAATCTACATTTGGATACTCTAGGAACTACGATTAAACCTGCACTCTGAGAACGGAGAGCTCTGCCAGGAACATAAGGCACTATCAGGTCTTGCAAATGATGATGATGAATAATTCTGGTGACATGACTGCACTTATTTCTTCCCACTCTCTTGCTGTTTCTATGTAATTTGTGGATGTTTTAAGCTATAAAATTACACATTGCTCCTTTAAATGTGCTCAGTGAATTTGACTATATAAACTTTGAATAGACTGGAAAACTTGATGACTCATTGCATCTAATTGCTTGACCTTTAGAGTTTGCTGCTGACTGGTCATTTACATACCGTAGCGCCTCTAACAACTGTATACCGCATTATTTTTTTGAGGATATGCAAGACCAACATGCCAAATAAATGCAGGAAGGCAAGATAATAAATGGCCACCCTGCAGAGATTTATTCAGGCATGTTTTGAATGACCAACCATGCAGCTATCCCTACATATCTGGTCAACCTCGCCGTCCTCAGACTTGAGTCATTAAAAAAAAAAGAAACATCCTGTCCCCATGTCGTATGAGTAGCAGTAATTAGTGTGACTGGTTTAGGTAACCAGTACCAGTTAAGTGAGCAGGGAGCAGAGGAGGGAGCCCAAAGTGAATGCTCGTCACATTACATAGAAAATAGAAAATGTTGGCTATGTGATCTAAAAAGCCTGACTCTCTGGCTTTCTTTTTGAGACATGATCAAAGTAAATCAACTATTGTAGTGCATAATCACTATGAATAGGAATCACAAATGCATGAAACAGCAGCTTTAAAATTGAAACAGAACAAAAGGTATTTGTACCCATCCTGTAATGAAAAGAAACACCTAACGGTCACCGAAATAACTTGAAACTTGAAACCAAAGCAATAATAACGAGTCATTGAAAAGTAATGAATAAAAAGGCCCCAGGTCTGTTCTTGTTGTTCCAGGATTGTCTGATTTCAGCCTCTAAAAGATTGAACATCCAACATAAAACACTTACTGATTCTAAAAGATGTTATTGTGTTGTTTAATTTTATTTGTATCAGGGGTTTAAAAAAGAATTCAAAGTAAAAGCATAAACATTTGGGGGAAAAAAAGGTAATGGTGCAGAAAATACACATTTAAGATTTTCTTTTTAGCAACAACCTTACAGAACTGTCTCAGAAAATTTGAATATTGTGATAAAGTTCTTTATTTACTGTAATACAATAAAAAATAACAAAAATGTCATACATTCTGGATTCATTACAAATCAACTGAAATATTGCAAGCCTTTTATTATTCTAATATTGCTGATTATGGTTTACAGTTTAAGATTCCCAGAATATTCACATTTTTTGAGATAGGATATTTGAGTTTTCTTAAACTGTAAGCCATGATCAACAATATTAAAATAATAAAAGGCTTGCAATATTTCAGGTGATTTGTAATGAATCCAGAATGTATGACATTTTTGCATTACAGAAAATAAAGGACTTTATCACAATATTCTAATTTTCTGAGACAGTCCTGTATATGTTTCCCTTTGAGTACATATTTTATACAGAAAAAAGTAGTTTCTTCCACATATTGCATTTGCATATACAGTAACAGCAATTAGAAACTGAAATCGTCCCTCTAGAGTCCCAACTCAGCAGTGAAGTGAGATAAAAGCTGAAGTTCTGAGTTCACTGAAGTGCAAAGAGTCGTTCATTCTTACCACCGATAGAGCTCTGAGTGAACTAAGCCGAATGTGTGATGTTAAGCAGCACTGTGTGCATTTAGATTTAAATAAATAGCTCATTTCCTCCCAAGATTCCACTGCAACTCTTCCGCCCATGTAGAGACATTACCATTGCAAAGTGTGCATTGCCCTTTCAGCTTTGGCCTGTTCCCTAAAGCTCCAAAGCTCTTAACATTCAACGTAAACAATAAGTGGTGGTTGACCGTGATGATAGTCCGCTTCAAGTGCTGCATTATCACTGGTAAAAACCCAAACAACATATATCAAGAATCCAAGGACCTCCATCTCCCAATTCTTGGTTGAAAGACCTGATTTCCTTTTTATATTTAGATAAAATTAAATACGGTATTAGGGGTTGCTCTGATAAGTTTTCTCATATTTGGGAACCTATTCTTTCTCTTGTTAATTCTTTGGCATCCTTGGATTTAATTATAGGGAAGTGTGATATTGCTAACCATGTCTATTTTATTTAGGGTTCCTCTTATGTCTGTTTATTTTCATTTTTATTATTTTTTATTTATTTTATTTCATTTCATTTTATTTTTTTATTATTTTTGTTGTTTTGTGTGTCCTGTATTTTATTACTTTATTTTTCCTATTATTATTGTCTTCAGTCAGAGTTTGATTGGTAATTGGTACTTACTTTGGAACCTGTTTATAATTATGTATTTTACAGTGTGTGTGTTTTGGGGGTTTATTATGTTAAGTTTTGTGTCTTTATTTATTTTAGGGTTAGTTTTTTTTTGTTTTGTGTGTGTGTGTGATAAAATATAAAACGGGGTAATCTGTCGAATCCTTTAAAAAATGTTTATTGTGTAATATGCATTACATCGACTACCCAATAAAGAAACGTGAAAAAAAAAAAGAATCCAAAGACCAATAGTGCACAGAACTAAACACAAACGTTAACATTTATATCCTTTACATTGAGGGAATCATTTGGGAATTGGTCCATATGAAAAGTGTATACCACAGCCCAGTAATCTTCAGCATTTGTGCACAAACGCATCACTCCCTAAGTGAAGGAAATCAAAGACAGCGGCGATAGCACCTAGTACAGCATAAAAAGGAAAGTACACAATGTAAATTTAATAGGCTATAACCAGCGGTGTTTTGGGTTTGATGTCTTTGCATCTGCTGCAAGCAGCAGAGAGGCTTGTCTGCTCACAGGAGGCGCCTGCAATGTTTCACCACGGCGTCCTACAAATCGAGTTGGGAACTGAGTCCCGAGGAGCCGTGGGCTTTAGGTTCGTGCGTCACGCTGAGAAATGGATATGAAACAAATCTTTACAGGAGATATATTATGCACTTTGCTCAGATGTGCAGATTGACACTATTTCTGTGCGTGTATTAATGAAATAGCGGTCAAAATACCATAGAAATGGAGATGAAGTATTTTTTCAAGCATGTATTAACAACGTTGTCCATAGTAGCTGGAACTGAACTGAATTGAACTGAACTGAACTGAAAACCACAAGTCTGTTATCACAGCTACTCAAGATGACACATGGTTTCAAATAAGTGCCAGAATAACCACTTTTAAATAAAATAACAACCAGACAGGTTGAGGGAAAAAAAGGTTTAAACGAATCTTGAAACAGAAAAAAGCTCAATAGTAAATTTCAAGAAGATACAAGAAAGCCACCATTTGATCAGAGGTAATGCAACAAGCTGTCCATCTTATTTTTGCTGCCTTTTTTAACTTGTTTTTATTGTAGCACTTTGAGATTTGTTTCAAATATAAAGTACGTTATAAATACAATTTATTATTATAATTATAAGCTTCAATTTGAGGGGTACAGATCTATAATATAAATAGATAGATAGATAGATAGATAGATAGATAGATAGATAGGTAGATAGATAGATAGATAGATAGATAGATAGATAGATAGATAGATAGATAGATAGATAGATAGATATTATAGCTTTGCACCATTTCCACTGTTTACACTCACCACCTTAGTAATACCAGGTATACCTAATAAAGCAGCCTGTGAGCGTGTAATATGAAGTTTGCTGAGGATGAAAATGTGAAAATTGGAAAATTCTGCTTTCAACTGGGTCTGCAGTTTCCCAGCGCCCAACAGCTGTCTGAAAGAGATATTTTCTGACTGAAGCAGTTACTGACGTGTCATTTTTTGTGAGATATTTTTTCTTCCAAACATCTGGACACAAGCTGTCAAACACAGAATTTTTGTTTCATAAAACCCCGATTCAACAATATTGGAATCAGAATTAGAGCAGAAATAATGCACAAAAAAAGACGAAATAAGAAAGTTTCCAGACTACAGCTAAAGTTCATATCATGTCCTGTATGTCTTTTTAACCTACAGAAATTCTGCCAGGATCTGTGTGTAAACTGGCGGATGCCATGAGTAGGCCTCTCTGGCAGGGAGGGGGATACTGGGGGGTCACAATCTGTGACCCCCCATTATCATTGGCACACGAACATCAGTGGTCTGGGTATAACCAAAACCTATCACCTTATCCTGCATATAGCATTTCTACTGGCCTGGTTTAAAATCTGATGTAGCTTGTCAGGGGAAAGGCATTTGCAAGCATTAATACCAAAAAAAATCTTTTAAAATATTCAAAGTATCCTCTATTAAGGGCTGTCCGGTCTCTGTATGATCGGAGCAGGAGTCTGGTTTCCATTGCCGGCAGTAAGTCAGACTTGTTCCCGGTGCATGTTGGACTCCGGCAGGGCTGCCCTTTGTCACCGGTCCTGTTCATAATTTTTATGGACAGGATCTCTAGGCGCAGCCAGGGGCCGGAGGGGATCCGGTTTGGGAACCACAGTATTTCATCTCTGCTTTTTGCGGATGACGTTGTCCTGTTGGCTTCATCGGACCGGGACCTTCAGCATGTGCTGGGGCCGTTTGAGGCCGAGTGCGACACGGCAGGGATGAGAATCAGCACCTCCAAAACCGAGGCCATGGTTCTCCACCGGGAAAGGGTGGCGTGCCTTCTCCGGGTGGGTGGAGAAGTCCTGCCTCAGGTGGAGGAGTTCAAGTATCTCGGGGTCTTGTTCACGAGTGAGGGAACAATGGAGCGTGAGATTGACAGACGGATCGGTGCAGTGACCGCAGTTATGCGGTCGATGTACCGGACTGTCGTGGTGAAGAAGGAGCTGAGTCGAAAGGCGAAGCTCTTGATTTACCGGTCAATCTACGCAAAGCCGTCTGGGAGATTTGCGAGGCCCTGTGCGAAACGGCCGGGGGGGGACCCTCGCGCGGGAGCGTAGCGAACGCCCGTGACATTTTTGGGTTTTTCGGGTCGGATCGGGTGTCTATATGGGCAATTTTAACTCTCCAATTAGCAAAATACTGGATACCTTCCCCTGCCTCATCATCATTTGGCTTGCCCACGGCTGCTTGAGACCCGGTCGGATCGGTGATTTTGGTAACAAAATTATCAAATGAGCCTTTCAGAGAGGCATTAAAGGCATTAGTTTTTTTCTTTTTTCATTCCCTTATGGAAATTTCCTGAATCTGTCTCGTTCTCTCGACATTGTGTGACAGGTCTGTAATGGAACGTGACTGTTGATATTTATAAGGGATAAAACGGAAAAAAATTTGAAAAAAAAAAAAATTTGAAAAAAAAATTGAAAAAAAAAAAAAACGGCCCATAGCGTGAGGCCCCTTGGGGCGCAAGGCCCAAGGGGCCCCATGCGGTCGCACGGGTCGCACACCCCTTGCGGCGGCCCTACATACATACATACATACATACATACATACATACATACATACATACATACATACATACATACATACATACATACATACATACATACATACATACATACATACATACATACATACATACATACATACATACATACATACATACATACATACATACATACCATACCTCGGTGTTACAAAACCCTTACTCCACACTGATCACATCTGGTGTGCACTCAGAGTTCCTTCGTGTCTAAAAGAACTGCTCAACGGGTTTGTTTCTTCTCCATACACTCCTTTCTGTGTAAAATGTCACTGACATGCAACTGACAGTAGGCTCATGAACACGCCCCTCCACTGTATCCAAAACACAGCGGCGCTAATTTCATGGGACGAAACCCAACCTGATGAAGCTGTTAATCATCAGTATGTGACTTCCCGACAGACAATGTAAAGACAAATGATTGATATGTTTCCACAACACATGTAACAGTCAACCCAATCATACGCCGATCATACTTGCAATGGCAAGGATTAAATTTCCATATGATCCAAGTCAAATACAGTATTACAAAAGTAATGTGCAACCATTCGACAGTGAATGACACCCATTTGACAATTATACATCACTATGCCTCCAGTCTGGCCCTCGGCAGGAGGGTCCCCCCTTACGAGCCTGGTCCTGCTCAAGGTTTCTTCCCTCCTAAAGGGGAGTTTTTCCCTTGCCACTGTTTGGCTTAAGGTTTTTCTCCCACTAGGGGAGTTTTTACCTGCCATTGTTTATGTAATAACTGCTCAGGGGTCATGTTCTGGGTATGGGTCTCTGGAAAGCGTCTAGAGACAACTTTGTTGTATTAGACGCTATATAAATAAAATTGAATTGAATTGAATACAGGGCTTAGAATGATAGAAAAAGCTTCATTACTCCATTTCTACACCTCTTCAAGAGGGGAGCTTCTCACTTGAAATACTAACCTCTGATGGTCTTGTGTTGTCCAACAGACAAAAAGTCTCCCTTGCAGACACAGACCCAAATACAGTTATTTGTTTCATTTCAACAAAAACTTCAACAGAGAAAATTTAAACCTCACCTCACGGACATTTAGTCCCCAAAATGAGAGGACCCCTAACTCTGGATTCACCAAGCCTCATCCATGCAGCATGTTGCCTAGATAGGCAACATGGAGCACTCTTACACACACACACACACACACACTCTCTGCAGCTCTTTTACACACACCATGACCTTTGGCCCTGCTGCAGCTTTGCAGCAGACCCCTGTTCTCCCCTTTCCAATCTCCCATCAAATCACATCTCTTTATGCTATTCTTTTACAGGTTTGCAACTTTCCCATTTCATTCTTTTCCTCTTGCTGGAACCTTGTCCCATTTTGAACATTTAATCAGTTTTGCTTTTAGCCTTAAATTTAAAATTTAAGTTTATTTTAATCTTTTAAGTTCCCGTATATTATTTCGCACAAGATTTTGTCACCATCTTTTTTATTTCCTAGTTTTAGGGATGTCTCCCATCGATTAAGCGTCTTTTAGAAATTCAGTAACACTTTATAATAAGGGTCCCTTAATTTATGTTAGTTAATGCATTAAATAACAGTTTAATAATAGTTAAATAACCATTATTATTATGTATTACTTAACATTAATATGCATATTAGTTAATGCATTAATAAACAGTTAATTAATGCTGAGTTAATTAATACATTAGTAGGCATTAATACACGTTACATTATGTAATTATTTATCCTTACGTATGCATTACTTAGTATTAATTGATACATTAGTTAATATATAAGTAAAACGTTAATAACCCCTCTAGTAATCATTTACTAATGGTGTTTATTTGAATTGAATAAGCATTAAGTAACAGCTACCTAATACATCTACTAATCATTCACTAATGTTGTTCATGTTACCTGGATGGGCATTATTAAACAACTATTTAGAGTCTTAAGTAATCATTTCCTAATGGTGCTGTGTATGTTATCAGGTAGCTTACCTGACCTTATGAATGGTAACCTGACATAAACCTTAATAAATGTATAGGAGTGGCTCATAAGCATTACTTAACCATTAGTAAATACTTTCTGGACCCTTATTGTAAAGTGTAACACATGTATCCCATAGGTAACACATTATTAATGCTTAACTGCCTCATAAGCATTACTTAACCATAGTTAACCATTAGTAAATGAGGCAATCACATATAAAGAAGTTTACACTGTTTATTTAAAACAAAAAAAAACAGATAACATCTGTTATATGTATACATCTTATATATACACATCTGTGATAACAGATAAAACCACTCGCACAGAGGAGAGCTTTGAACAAACATTATTTTGTAGATAAAACAATAACACAATATGGTAGGCTGCCCTGTTTACCCTCCCTGGAAATGTCCGCTCCCTGTAGAATAGATTACTCTCCCCACTGTCTGTCTCTGTATCCCCGTCAGTCTCTGTCTTGTCAGCTGCTCAGTGCGGTTTCCCCTTAATCTGCATACTGTCTCTTTATATGACCTCCATGCTCTTTCGATGTGCTGGGTGTGGGCCCCTGTCTCAGCATTAACAAGAGACACTGTGATTTACACTCTATCCGGATGGAGCAATTTAACTGGATAGTTTTTTTTTAAGGGCCGATATGAAATAGAGTAACAAGGCTGTTTTTGGAGATTAAGGGGAAACCGCACTGAGCAGCTGCTCATGGACCACCTTTATGTCATCGAGTGACACGCTTATTTTAGCCAGTTATTTTTTTTAACTTTCTCAAGTTTCTTTCAGATCATAAGTTTCCTTTTTTGACAGTTTGGTTTTTAGCGCTGATCAATTTAGTGAACAATTGAAACTTGACTTCACTATTTTGGAAAGCCCAACATTGTCAATAAACAGTGTCAGTCATGAACATTAGACAAGGACATTAGACAAGACAAACATTGGCCAAAAGAAACAGACAAAAAACCAAAAACCCCATTCCAATAGAAACCTCCTCTCGTTGAGTCCCAGACCCGTGGGCGTTGGTGAAGTCCCTGACTTGGGTCCCAGACTCGTGGACCAACGCTTACAAATTTTATAATACCCCAGGTATTTATCAAGAGGAGCATCTTCTTACCCAGTCTCGGTGCCCTTCCTGGCTCGATGAACCCCGTCACCGGGCATCGGATCGGCGCGTCGCCCCGACACAGGGCACAAGGATCTGTGCAGAAAACGTTTTTATTCTCTTCTTTCAGAGCTACACGTGCACCAGCACCTTCAGCAGAGCTGCAGTCGAGCTCCGCTCTGCTTCCGTCCTCTTCCATCTCCAGGGCCCGCACACTGCTGAAATACACAGGGAGTGATTAGACACACCTGTGCACCATCAGCTGTTCCACCTGTGCGCCACTCCCCCGCACTCCCTCTCTCCCCTGCAGACCATGCCCCAATCCTGCACCCTGCCACACTAAGTTAACTAGAAAAGGGGAACTAACATGTTCATATAGAGAGGAGAAGCAGAGAAAAGCATAATTTCCTCCGGCAGAGACAGAATGACACCACGACTGCAGCTCTTCATTACTTTACTGGTTCGCTTTGAAGGTAAAGATCAACTTTATTTCATATGCTTTAGGGCTTTATGTGATTTAAAATAAACACTTGTAACATCCCACTCTGAACCTACAAGAAGCACAAGTTGTTAAAAGGTAAGGGCAGTAGTTCCAGCAGGTACATGTCATTCTTACAATGGCAAGAATTAAGTTTCTATATGGTTAAAACGTACAAAGACCGGGTCAAATACAGTATTACAAAAGTAATCTGTAACAATTTGTGTAGTGAATCAAACCAATTTTACAATTCTGTCACAATGCCTGCATTAAGGGCTTATCCATCACTAGTGTAACTTTGCGCAGTTTTCAAAAATCCAAAGTATTTAATTTAAGAGTATGCTTCAGTAAACAGTACACAATTAAACAGAAAATAAAAAATAAGTAAAGGACCGGGTCGTTGTTGGAGAACCACGTTCACACCCTCAGGTCACAGCACATTTACATGTAGCAATTCAATCAGGTTGCAGATCAGATTAGACCTCGCTCAGACTTTTAAAACTGCATGTAAACACCTGAACCCGATCTAGTTTGGACCTATGTGGGACTGACCAACCCGATTCATTAACCGGGTTGGAGCACCTAGATAACCCAGTCGCAATCCGGTTGTTAACGCCATGTATACGGGGACATAGATATTGCAGTCTGCGCATGCTCGAGAATTTCCCCCGGGTGGGGTTTTCCCCCGGGGGAGGGGATTCACCCGGAAGTGAAGGGAGACGGCGCATGCTCAGTAGTTGAAAAGGAGGCGGCGCGTGTTTAGCCATTCTTTGATTCTTCAAACACAAACATGTCTTCAGGAAGAGCAACTCATTTTTGGTCGGATGAGGAGACGCGTTTTCTGCTACGGCAGATACAGGAGTTAAACATTTTGAGGTTCATAGATGGGCGTAAAAGTCGGAACGCGGACATTTTTAAAAAGATCGCCAAAGAGATGGCTGACGTGGGCTTCATGAGGACACCGGAGCAGCTCAAAATCAAGTGGAAGAATGTGATTCAGTCTGATCTCTGAACAGCATGTATACTCAGACAAGTGACCCGATGTTTTGGGAGAAATCTCACTTAGGGCCCGATTTACTAAGATCCTAAATAAAGAGTACTAAATTGCGTGTGCACTGAAAAAGTTTGCGCGTGCTGTTGTTGTGTGTTTTGCGGGTGATCAACTAAGATTGCGTGCGCAATTGATAACAGGTGCAAACTGCAGTATTTAAATGAGGTGTTGCGTGTCTTAAGGTTTGCGAGCGCAAACTTTGCGCCATGGAGAGTCTGGATGAATCCGTGTATCATTCGTTCTTTCCATTTTCAATTGCCAATCAAAAACCAAAACATGAAAAAGTGGTTATGTTGTTATTAGTTTTTTATTATAACACAAAAAACGGAAAAACGTCTGGTTTTTCATATTTCAATTTTAGGCACAGATCAAAAATACGAAATAGAAAAACGGGCCACAGGACTGAATTTGATTTTAATATTGAATTGGTCGGGTTTACGTGACCCCGCGGTGCTCGGCATGATCTGAGGAGAAAAAGCCAATCAGACACAGAGCTGGAGAGCGCTTTGATTCATCTATTTATGAGTTAAGTTTTTATTCAGATGTCCACAGAATATTGCAAATATTATATATTATATAGCAAACACTGACAGTAAATGTGTGACAGACGGGACCATCATATGGCCGAAAGAAGAGAAGAGAAGTGTTCAGAACAGCACAGAGCGCACACTAAAGGCTGATTTATGGTTCCGCGTCACACCAACGCAGAACCATAATTCAGGCGAAGCTGCAGTCTGTCTGCGCTGATACTGACACAGCGGGTCGGAGCGGATTTGGTCATGATGTTTAACCTGTGTTTTGTGATTAATAAGCACGGGTTTTAATTAAATGTAATTTACGAAGGATGATTTCACGTTCAATAAGATAAGTAATCAATAAAATACAAAGTTTTGGCACAAAGGCTTGGCCTGCTTGTGGGCGAGTGGAGGGGGGCACAATAAGAGAAGGTGGCAAGATATAAGGCGAAGAACTAAAGAAAAAGTGGCCTTTAATAAAACTTGTGCAACCATTTTTAAAATAGCATGCAGCAGAATAAAGACTCTCTCTCTGCGTATTCTTTGATTTTGGATGTCGCCTCCTTGCCACAATAACAGCAGCAGCAGATTAGCACCTTCCTTTCAAACGTATGAAATACAGACGCAATCACAATACGCGCAATTACTTTCAGGCTTGGTAAATCTCATTGCGCGTGGTAAATGGACCAATTTGCATCTTATTTAGGATTTCTATTTAGGATTTCTGGCGGGTACGCCCCATATTGATTATTCATCAGGGCAAAAGTACTAACTGAATTGCGTGTGCTATTTTGCGCATTTCAGAGACGCAGTCGTCTTTGCACGCTGTTAGTAGATCAGCTGGCACTTTGGTTTGCAGGTGCTGTCAAGTTTGCACACGTTTTTACACACGCAAACCTTTAGTAAATCAGGCCCTTAGTTTCTAGAGTGGTCGGCTGTGCAAAAATGAACCACACACACACTCGCTTTTGCTATAATGAATACATTTATTAGCAAGCAGTGCAAACACAAAAAGACTCAAACACAACTGCCCTTTGCTAGGATAATAGGTGTCAGGTTATCCCCCGCAAATGGCAGAGCAACATACAATCACATAGGGGCTAGGCCTTGATAAACTCTTACCTCGACACACAAAGGACTGGAGAGCCGGACAGTCCGGGGCAGAGCAGCCTAAACCCGCTGGGCGTCTGTGCACTTCGACCCGCAGCTGACTCCGATTCCAACTTCCGGCTTTTTCGTCTTTATACGACATCTCGAGGAGGGGGTTGGAAGGGCCCCTCCAACCCCCGCCTGCCAGTTCTCACTCTTCTCAAGCTCTCAAGTCTCGGTTCACATGGGAGCCAAGCACCTCTCTCACAGTTACATTAAACAACAGGAGCATAGCTGATATGACTGTTTTGAGAATGCAGGACATTTCAGGACACAAAACTTATTTTTCCTTACTTCACCCGATCTTCTGCATGTCATTATCTGATACGATCTGCAACCCGATTGAACTGCTGCATGTAACCGTACTGACTGATTTCAGTTCGTTAACAAAAACAGAAGCTGGTTATTCTCCTACATGTCTCTGCAAAAAACTGAATGTTTTATACAATCCAATATATCATTTCAGCTAAAATTATCTTTTTCACATTGAAGTGTGACAAAGTAAAGAAGTCATATGAAACAACTTTACATATTTATAAAAGAGTAGTTGTATAAAAACATTTTCATATTTGATTGATTTCAGCAGTTAACCAAAAAACCAAAAGCTCTTCTTTTATTCTTCTGTTTCTGAGAAAATGGTTCAAAGTTGAAGCAGAAGAGGAAGGTTTTCTTCCTCTTTTTATGTTTCCATGAAACCAAATATATCATTCAGCTAAAAGCAGTCATGTCATATTAATTTTTTATTAACATCAACCTCAAAACAACTTTCTTTTAAACTTTATTTCTCAATTCTGGGCCTCGGATACCTGCTATGTGCAGCTCTGATCATTCACACGTTTGAGCTCAGATTTGAGTGTATTTTGGGCAGTTGATTTCAACCAAAAAGTGAAAATGGTGGAGGATGTGTGAGGTTATTGAATGTCGCTTCTGTGTGCCGAAAAAACCTAAATACTGTATGTAGGTCGAATATGTTTATTGGGTCAGGTTGATGTGTGAAGTGTAAAACTTTTCTCAGAGTGTTTTTCTCTGCAGCAGGAATCAGTGATGGGAGCGTTCTCCATCACAGAGCTGGAGATGACGTCGTTGTACCGTCTAACGTTGATTCTTCATATTACCCATGTTCTGATGTTCACTGGATTTACAGCAACATTCAAAATGCAAACAAACTAAATGAGATTATTAATGGAAGTATTGTGAAGACGTCACCTCGAGCTGACAGGATGAGTTTGAGCAGTAACTGCTCTCTGATCATCAACAACATCACTGCTGAAGATGCTGGTCGTTACATCTGTGAGATTGGACATGATGTTGATTACTCCCACACATCTGTGCATCTGAATGTTTTAACAGGTGAGTTTTTTGACTTAATAACATCCAGACTGTCAGTTTGAATCGTCCTCATCAACTCTGAGTGAAACTGTTAAAAGCTTGTGTGGATTTGTCAGCGACATGAACGTCTGGTGTGTTTGGGATCCTCCTCAACATGATGGATCCTCTCAGAGGAACTGGACCACAAACACCTGACATTTATTTACACGTTTAAATATTTGATGTTTCCATCAGACAATCACTCAGTAAAACTGGATCAGTAAAATGAGGAGTTTCTCATATTCAAGTGGCTGAAATAACAGTTTTTTGTATTCTTCCAGTCTCTCCATCTCCACCAGATGTGGATCCAGGAAGGGATGGAAATTTAACATTACACTGTTCTCTGGTGAGACATCGTTTTTTCGGTCCCTGTGAGCAGAACAGCATCATGTGGGTGAATGAGACAGGAAGTGTGCTGCTTGGTGAAG
Organism: Cololabis saira; assembly: GCF_033807715.1. Lineage (NCBI taxonomy): Eukaryota > Metazoa > Chordata > Actinopteri > Beloniformes > Belonidae > Cololabis > Cololabis saira. Next base: position 17,063,813 of record NC_084603.1, read on the forward strand.
GTGATGGGTTTGTGTCTGGAGGACAGAACAACTGTGTTTCTGATCTGATGGTGAAACATCAGAGAGGCTCCAAGAGAAGATTCACCTGCCAGGTTGTTGAAGGAGACAGAGTGAAGATAGATGCTGAATACACGCTGGACTTTAGAGGTAAGACATCCTGAAATCATGATGACAAGGAAACTAGGTTAAGATGAAGATAATAAGAACTGGATGTCATGATTCAGACTTTACACTTTTAATCATTTAAAGTGTTAATTTTGACTTTCTGACCATTTTGTTGAATCATTTGATTCCAGATTCCAGTCTGATCAATACCAGATTGATTATTGGATGGGTGGTCAGGGGGCTGATGGTGGTTCTGGTCAACATCGCTACGTTTCTCATCATTTACAGGATGAAAGTTAAAAGGAACAATCCCAAAAATCAAACAGGTGTGTTTGACCTGCCTGTCAGGTTGTTATTTAGTTTCTGAAGTTAGATTGAGTTAAACTATGAAATAAAATCAACAAACAGCGTTTTCTCAAACTGGAATAAAGCAGTTAAAGATGTGATTGTTTGTGAAAATGGCGTGGAGACTGGTGGACAACATCCTCTGGATCTGAGAGTCAGTGAGAGTCTGAGATGTTGGATTTCATCTGCTGGTTTTTAAAGAACTACTGCGGAATAAAATGATCTAAACTAGACTTGAAGAGAAGACGTCACAGCTGCACATGTAGAGAAAAGAGGAGGAAGTAGAAACTATTTCTTCCCTCCAGCATCACTAGATATGTAACATAAGTGACTTATTAATGAACAAGTTAATCAGAAGTTATATTGTCATTAATAATAATGACAGAATAAGGATAATAAATGTGTTATCTTGTCAACTAACTCTAAGAATTTAACATTCTTTGTTCCAGATGTTCAGTTGCCAATGCAGCAGTATGTGAGTATCTTCACTAATATTTCATATTTTATATATATCTACCTTTAAAATATAAATATGTATGGAATATCCAGGTTCATCCAATGTTTCCTTTTTGTTCATTTCCATCAACATTTGCTGCAGATTATTCTTGGTTTTCTGTTAATAAATCAAGAGTCAATCATTATTGTTGTCTAGTTGACTAACAAGACGTTAAATCTGCTAACGTTCATAAATGTTAATAATGGATGATTTTCTGGTTTTCATTCAGATATTGATATAAAAAGAGTTTATAATTGTAGATCAAATTCATAGGAACCATTAAGAACATTATCATGTAAATTGGATCTTTTATCTCCCTCTTGTGGTGAAAACATGAATTACAAGAACATTGACGTTCAGTCTGATGATCTCTAAGTCACGGAGGAAACTGATAAACTGGTGGGGGCTGCTGGTTTCATCCAGGGTGTGATGGTCAGTGACGCTGCTCAGCTGTGTCAGCTGTTGCCCCGGTAACTGCTCAGGTGTGTCAGCTGTTGCCCCGGTAACTGCTCTGGGGCCTCATCTATAAAGCTTGCTTGCGCAGAAAAAACGCCTGAAAGTTGCGGAAGCCGCCATCTACGCAAAGCCTCGGATCTAAAAAGAAAAAACTAACCGAAAAATCTGCGGATCCCTACGGCAACCCTCACCCTCCCGTAAGAATTTACTTAAGACATGGGGAACTGGCGACGCAGGCGGTGAGGTGGTGAAATGAAGCCAGATTCATGTCATACTCTTAATAATGTCATCACATATCACAACATATATCAGACTTATAATAAAATAACGCTGATCGTGTCCCCTCTGTGTTTGAAGCTCAGCGTCAGTCAGGACTCTGGTGCTGCAGCCGCGGTGCCAGGACAAGCCGGGAACCTCTTCTTCACCCACCGCTTTAGGACAGAACAAATGAGGGGCGTTTAGGGGCTCTACGGAGCCCCTAAAGGGACACAGATTATTTTTTCATATATATAATGAGTTTTACACGCGCATGAAACCTTTACGTGCGGGTGTAAGCCTAAAATAGGGTCCCGCGTTAAAACGACGCAGAGCCTACGGCGTAGGGTACGCGGTGACGCGCACTACGTCGTAGGCTCTGCGTTGATGTGACGCGGAACCATAAATCAGCCCTGAGCAGCTCTGAGGGGAGGGAGGCGGAGGGGGACGGGGGGACGCGTCCCCCCCTGTAGCGCCGGGGTACTCACGTCGTTTAGCGCAGCAACGACGTGCTGCCACTCACTCACTTTATTTTATCCACTATTTATATACTTTTTCTACTTGTACTGTGACCACCAAATAATATCGTTTTCCTGTCCTCCACCTCATCCACAACATTTCGATCTCAGATCTCAGTGAAATTCAGTGGCACGGTGGCTGGATACTTCTCAATCATCCTGAAGCCAAACAGGCTGCAGGAAGCCACTGTGCATGCTCAGTAGGCTCATTCATATGCAAAAACATACCATTTTTGGTATGAAGTGGGCGTGTAGAGGGCGGGATATGAGGCGGATTCAGCCGAGCAACCTTCCAGCTGGACTGTGATTTATAAAGCCAACATTGCTTGCAAGTGTGCGTGCACGCGGTTTTATAGATCCGGATATTTTTTTGCTTCCGGCATTTTCGGCTTTTGAGTTTACGTGCACTTTTAGTGTGGATCCTACGCAGTCCATTTTAAATGAGGCCCCAGGTGTGTCAGTTGTTGCCCCAGTAACACACCTCCTAACCAGCAACACCAGAGCAGCCACACAAGAGACGGGAAGACACAAGACAAGGAGGGAGGAGCAGTGTTGTCTCATGACCCATGAACTCTGTTGGATGTTTCCACAGGTGAACAGGGAGGAAGATGATGATGATGATGTGGTGAACTATGAAAACAATGAAGACCTGCCTGCTTCTGTCCGATCCACAGATCAATAAATCAGCTGTGTGTGATGGAAACATTAGCCTTAGCCTGGGTACAGAGCAGCAGACAGATGTTTCGTCTCTGAAAGCTCTGGGGTCAACAGGGCTGTTTATGAGAATCCTAGTGTTTAATCTTCATCATTTTGTGATCTTCAAAAATGCTATGCAACTTTTACTCGGTGTCACTCCTGCATCGAGGAGTCTGATGTATGTTTGACCCACTTGCATGCTAACGATGTATTAAATCTCCTAAACTGGGATATTCTCTCACGTCTTTGTTTGTTCCTCTCTTATAGTCTCATGTGTTGGGCCACAGTCCTATGTGAACATGGGACCGCAGAGGGGCCCGGGCCCAGCAATAAAGAGCAGGCTCCCCCCTCTTTCTGCCTCTTTCTTTTTTCTTGTCCCTCCAGGGGCCTCATGTTCGAAACCTTGCGTGGATTTCAACGTGAATCTGTGCGTTGAATGTTTGCGTACGCAAAAAAAAAAAATTCAGACGTTCAAAACTGTGCGTACGCCCAAATCCACACAGGTTCCTTTGAACATCACAATCAGCGTGGAATTGAGCGCACATGCGGGAGCACAACACTCCGCCCTGTCTCCTCCCTCAAATACATACATTTGAATATGATAATGAAGATAATTATCCATTAAAAAACGCTCATCCTAACAAGGAAATTGCAAAAACAAGTAAAACAAATTAAAAAAAACATCGGCTGTGAGCTGGAGACAGTCCTGTCAAAAGTTGAGGCCTGGAAAAAAGGATTTATTTCTTCCGATTTCGGCTGCATTGCATTATGGGTAATGCTGTTCTTTGCTTTGTGTTGCGTTCCGTGAAGAGTTGTGGTTTTATTATGATCGTACGGGGTTGTGAATGTTTATGGGCAGCGTTAGTGCATCATTACACTCTGCTTTTCTTGTTTGTAATTTAAGAACCGACACCGGAACTTAAGTTTGTGGACGAAAAACGGCTCCTCGTTCCGCTTTATTGTGACGCGTGTTATATACTGACGGATTAAGACCAATGTACACGTTTATTGAGTCCTACACATTGTAGATGTCCGCGATCACCTCTCTCATAAGTATAACAATATGAACAATATACATTTATATTTAAAACATGAAGCATCACGATCTGATTCCTCTGCTGCCGAAAGACAACTTGTGCTGACGAGATTATTGAGATGTAAACGTGAGAAATAAAGAACTAAGTTGCTGTAACTCGGGAGTGTTGCATCCGCAGGAGGAGAGACCGGTCTAGATCCCGGTCCATCACCCGAGAAACACTTTCTGGAGTCTCGCAGCAGCTGCAGCCGACTACATATCAGACTCTGAAAGTTGCCTAAACATTCAATAAAAACTGTATTCATCATTGCTGAGTCACATCAGTTCTACCAACCAACCTTTCCGTGACATCTTAGTTTTATTTTAAATACAACTTTACAGAACCTTATTTTAAATACAACTTTACAGAACCGGGTTTTTGCTGCAAAATGTATTTTAATGTTTTTCTGTCCAGACACAGTTATGGGATGTTTTAGGATCTGGCTTTAATCTCCAGTAGTCCTCCCATACGGTCGTCATGACGACAGAGATGTCCGACCTGTAGCAGCTCCAGCTGAAGCATCATGTTGGTCTGAACCGGAGCAGCTGGTCCAGTTCAGATAGAGATCCAGAAGATCCTCTTGGTACCTGAACCAGCTGATGGTCCAGTCTTAGTCCTGGACCAGCAGATCGGTGTGGTCCCTGAGGACTCGCTCCTGATCCTGCCATCAGCAGGTTCCTCTACCGGAGCCAAAGCTCCATCAGGATTTGCAGGTTCCATCGTTGAGCTCCTTTAGTTGTTTGTTCAGATCATGTGGTTGATTGTGAGATTGTTGCAGCTCCACTCGTGTGTAACTTATCTGGTGATGTGGGGACTGTCGTGTCCTTCACGTGGTCATTAACTTATTGAAGTCACGTTTCCTCAAATTCTGCACTTCACTGTATCACCAGTGAGTGTCGCCAACGGACAAAACCTCAGAAAAATGCGTACGCCAGCCTTAAAGGAGCATGAGGCTCCTTTTAAGAAATGAGACTCTCTAGCGCCACCCTTCACCATGACGGCTGTTGGGGGTACTGCAGCCAACAGTGAAGCCGGCACGGGAGAACGGGGAGAACGTGCATGCAGCGTCATGTGACGTCACATCCGCAGGACAGCGCAGGAAATTCCGGTCACAATTGCAGCACATTTTGCAGCACACAGCCTGTTCAAGGCAACGGAGAGATACACTAGAGGGCTCATTCTTTTGGGTTTGGAACGCTTCATCTGACATTATTACTAGAAAACTTAAAACGTATATTAATTTTTTTTATAAATCCTGCCTCAATCCTGCCTCAAGCTCCTTTAATGTGTGAGTGAAGGACCGCAACTTTCTACATTCAAATAAATTTTCCAACATTCGACCGTGAGCGTAGAAAGTGGCGTACGCACGTTTTTTGTGCGCCACACGTTTTGAACATGAGGCCCTATCTACGCACCTACCCTCACCTATGGTCATGAACTTTGGGTAGTGACCGAAAGGACGAGATCACGGATACAAGCGGCCGAGATGAGTTTCCTCCGCTGGGTGGCTGGACGCTCCCTTAGAGATAGGGTGAGGAGTTCGGTCACCCGGGGGGAGCTCGGAGTCGAGCCGCTGCTCCTTCACATTGAGAGGAGTCAGCTGAGGTGGCTTGGGCATCTGTACCGGATCCTCCTGGATCCTCCCTAGGGAGGTGTTCCAGGCATGTCCCTCCTCCCTAGGGAGGTGTTCCAGGCATGTCCCTCCTCCCCAGGGAGGTGTTCCAGGCATGTCCCTCCTCCCCAGGGAGGTGTTCCAGGCATGTCCCTCCTCCCTAGGGAGCTGGAGGAAGAGCTGGAGGAAGTGTCTGGGGTGAAGGAAGTCTGGGAATCCCTGTTGAGGCTGCTGCCCCCGCGACCCAGGAACGGATAAGCGGAAGAAGATGGATGGATGGATGGATGGATGGATGGATGGATGGATGGATGGATGGATGGATGGATGAGTATTCAAAGTATTTATTTTTGTTTGTTTTCGTGTGATAAGTGAACAAAATGAAAAAGGTAACTGAAGCCAACCTCCCACAAAGTAACATAGCATAAACTAATAGATATTACAATAGGCCTTAAGCAAAGACATACCAATCAGAAGACTCAAAATCAATTCACCTAAGGCTTTCCAATAAATATCTACCAAAACTAAAAGTCACAATCTCTAAGTCACAGAATTCCCTTAACAATTGTATTACAAAGTTTCCAAACAGTGGCAAGCTGGGCGGGTTACACACAGCTGCTGACATGCTGCGCTTTTTGCCACTAAGGGCTCCTTTCTCACTACACTCGAGAGATTGGAGCAATCTGTGACAACTTCAAGAGCTTAAACAGCTCCTCAAAATGTTTCTCTCGCTCTCCTGCATCTCCATGTACCCATTTAACAATGGCTTTAAATAACTCAGAGTGACGTCTCGGCCAGAGCAGCTCTGATCCCAGCAGGTACTGGAGGAACACAGGGATGGGATGGACTAACGACCAGAGCTGGGTAGTAACAAGTTACATTTACTCCGTTACATTTACTTGAGTAAGTTTTGGGACATTTTGTACTTTTAGGAGTAGTTTTGAATCACTATACTTTTTACTTTTACTTGAGTAGATTTGTGAAGAAGAAACTGTTCCTCTTACTCCGCTACATTAGGCTACGTTGAGCTGTTACTTTTCTTTAACTTTTATCCACGTACGCGTCAATCTCATGACATCACTGAAGGATTCTTTGGGAACAATGTTTGTTTTTGCATGTTTTGTCACATTTAGACAGACTCAAACACACACAGAGTTTCTATGAGTTCATGTTTGTTCTAGTTCTGCTGGTTAAAAAAGAAAAGTACAAAGGCTTGAAATTTTGTGCTACTTGTGCTTAATTAATTTTTTTATTCTGTTATTATTTTATTTATTTTATCATTTATTAAAGTACTTGAATTTACTTTAAGATTATTTTAATTAAAGCAATTTTTAATTTTAATTTATTTTATTGATTTAATTTGCCTGAAGATTATTATTTTGTACTTTTGTCTGTTTGAATGGTTGTGTTAAAAAAAATAAATCAGACGTTACTCAACAGTTACTCAGTACTTGAGTAGTTTTTTCACCAAGTACTTTTTTACTTTTACTCAAGTAATTATTTGGATGACTACTTTTGACTTCTACTTGAGTCATATTATTCTGAAGTAACAGTACTTTTACTTGAGTACAATTTTTGGCTCCTCTACCCAGCTCTGCTCATGACAGAGAATGGTAAGAGTGGACGAGTGGAGCAGACAGTCACTACTTGGCAAGCAAGGTCAGTATGGGTTAAGTTCCAAGCGGGTATGTTTTTTTGTTGTTTTAATTATACACAGGGCCATGCATGTTTCAGAACACTCTGACCCTCCGGGCCTGTCAGAAGATTCAACTGAGTGACGGATAAATGGAGGATGTGGTAGTAAAAGTGAGCATGAGTCGAGGACGGACGGAGTGAGAGAGGGTGATACAGTGAGGGCAGTGAAGGAGAGGGAGGAGTGGGATAGCCGGCATTAAATTGGTCTTGATGTCTTGGCTCGTGAGGGATACATTTTCAGAATCCATCACACGGGCCATCTGTCCCACTTACATAAAGTGGGATCGTGAATTCAGAGGAAAATGCCCTGATCTGTGCCATTCAGTCTGATGAAACAAAAGCCATGTGAACTGTGAAAAAGCTGGGACCGTCCTGAAGGCTTCGTGACGGGAGGGATCGTGCCGCCCTGCTTCCCACTGTCTATCATCTTTTGCACTTGACTCAGAAGACACTAGAAAAACGACGATCTTGTCCCCGAGTAGGTCGACCGAATCCTGGGTTTCTTGAGATGAGGTGGGGCTGCTGTCCACAGTACTCGAGTTGAGAGGGGATGAGGGGGGATGGCATCCCCCTTGAAATAAAAACGGTCAAAATCACCCCCCCCCTGAAATAAAAACGGTCCAAATCATCCCCCCTGTAAAACTGACATCCCCCCTTTCCATCCCTTATGTCATTTCATCAATGAATGTGGTTTTACTGCTATTTCAACATTTAGAGTCATCACCAGAAAAATAACACCAGAAAAATAACTTTTTTGACAATTTTCACCTGTTTCAAGTAAATTTTCACTTGAAATAAGTAGGAAAATCTGCCAGTGGGACAAGATTTATCTTCTCATTACAAGCAAAAAAATCTTGTTCCACTGGCAGATTTTTCTAATTTTAAGTGAAAATCTACTTGAAATAGTTGCAAAGGTGTAAAATACCGGATCCTGCAGTGTGGGAGTGAGAGGGGCAGGGTAACGGCCCCTTTTGGGTGGGGGAGAAGGTTCGTCCCTCAAGACTCCTCTCCCTGGCCCTGCCCCTTTTCAACCTTTCCCCGACCATGAACCAACCTGGGACTTGATGATTGGGCCGGAGCTTCGGGAGCTGCGTGCTGGCCTGCGGTCCCCACCCCTGGTCATCCCGTTGCTGCTTCCACCTGCCTGCTGTGCTGTTGCCATCCCTGACCCCCACTCTGGCCCTCGGCAGGAGGGTCCCCCCTTATGAGCCTGGTCCTGGTCCAGGTTTCTTCCCTCCTAAAGGGGAGTTTTTCTTGCCACTGTTTGGCTTAAGGCTTTTCTCCCACTAGGGGAGTTTTTACCTGCCATTGTTTTTTGTAATAATTGCTCGGGGGTTTATGTTCTGGGTCTCTGGAAAGCGTCTAGAGACAACTTTTGTTGTATTAGACGCTATATAAATAAAATTGAATTGAATTGAATTGAAAATTGTTGTTTTTTTCCAGTGATGAGTCTTGTTTTAAATGTAATGAGATTTTCTTTACTAAAATGAGACATTTTAACTAGAAATAAGACAAATATTCTTGTTAAGATTTTGAGTTTTTGCAGTGATCCATGTTACTTATCCTGTGAAGGACAGAGTCATATTGATAAGTTCAGAAAAGTGTTTTTTATTGTTGTGTTTTGATGTATTTGATGTAAGCCCAGTGGATATTTAAAGCTTACAGAAGGCTGCATTTAACTGCTGCTATGTCATTCCTGCAGTATTTCTGCAGGTGTTTTGGTCACTGCTATTATTTGTAATATATTATATTATTTGTAATCAGCACAAATTATCTGTCCCCATATGATAAAATCCACCATCCCCCCTGATGTTTTTACAACTCGAGTACTGGCTGTCCACACCAGAAATGAACAAGAGAAAAATATACAACTCTATGGAAATGATAAAACATGGTTTGCCTGCTCAAACTCACATTCGTAAGTCCAATCGCCAGCAGCGTTACACACTTCAATTGGATTAAAACAAAAAAGAATGAGCCTGCATGTTCAAAACAAACAGACTGCTCTATTTCTCAAATCTGATAAAACCAGTCCTGTATGTAATATTACTGTCTGTCAGGATCTGTGCTTTTGTTTGTTTGGAAAACAACCCATTTTCTTTAGATTGCTATTTGTTACTATAATGTTAGATTTTCAGTTTATATGAGAGATGTCAGTCCCTGAGTTCATCGCTCAGATTTATCGGGAAACTCCGAAACTCTAAGGAATGAAATCTAGTCTGCTAAATCTGCTTCTCTCATCAGGGTAATACAAATTATTTAGATACTTCTGCACTGTTACACATTTGCATATTTCCAAAATAAAATCTATTTCCATGGACCAACATGCTAAAAATTATTTCCAAACTTTCAAAAGTTTTTCTTGTTTAAGTTGTTTCTCCCACTAGGGGGAGATTTTTACCTGCCATTGTTTATGTAATTATTGCTCGGGGATCATGTTCTGGATATCTGGAAATGGCCTTGAGACAACAACAATCACAGTTTAGGATGAGTTTTTGGGCAGTAATGAAAGCCAAACCAATAAATGGTTTGCATTTTAAGGCTTATTGGGATCCAAAGTACCATAATAAAACAGATCGTGCAAACTCAACTACAAATCTCCCATTTGATGTTGTTGGGTGAATATTGCTGCACATTACCTGACAAAGCAAAGCTTTAAAGTCATTATGAGCTTATTTAGCTGGTTCTGGGTAAATAAGTGTAGCTGGAAGACAATTGCAAACTCTACCTTGAAAGAATAAGCAGGGAGTTTAAAGAAATTAAAAAAGAGGAATTGTGGAGTCTTGTGTTTATTAGGACTTGCTTTGATTTTCATGTCATTTAGTGCTGAATTGCTCTAATTTAAATAATCCATGCTGAGTGTCCTGAGGCGAAAACCAAAAAGAAAGAAAACAGCTAAAAGGAAGAGTATTAGACTTTATCAACAAACATAATGCACATAAAACTATTCAAGTATCCTCTTCAAAATATGTAAATGTAACTTGTGCCTGACCCAAACAGAGCTTTTTTTGACATCTTATTTTTTTCCCATCTAGGTATGACATGTTTTTTTCCACTCACCATCAAAGAAACGGAAAGGGGTGGGAGAGAGAACCCACTCCCGCCATATCTGCTGTCACGATGTGACCGCCATGTGAACTCTGTCCTCACTAAACCGTATCGGCATTTCCATAAGGCAAAAATCTGTTTGCTTTAAAAATCAGCCTGTTCAAGCACGATAACCAGTTGCTCCCCATGCTCAGTTTTATATGTGCTTTTTTAGACGGCTGCATAAAAGTATGGGAATTGTAGAAAAATGGGCTGAAGAGATTAAACGGAAACAGAGGAAGAGTGAAGTCCTGGCTGGTTACCATGGCACCTCAGATCAGTGATGTTTCACTAGTGTTAAATATCACCGAGAGCCCTCTTTTGCTTTTGATCCCACTCCTCCAGACACATGGCTGCTCCTCCTCCACATCCTGGCAGGACCGACACCTGGCTGGAGAGACACATCAGCCACGGAGGAGAGACACATCTGCACATAAAACTCTGATTACATCACAGCAGGCTAATGCAGTTTCTCATTTGCCACCTGCACTGTTTTGTGAGTGACAGCTTCCATCAGGGATCATCATAAATCAAGATATTCATGAAATTTGGAAACGTCGCTCTTCCTGACACTGTTAATGAAACCATATTATTGTTATTGTGCTTACCGCTCATTGAAGATTACCTGTCCTACTTAGAATGAAAGGGTTTGACATTTCCAACTGTGAAGAATTTGCATTCAAAAGAGATCTGCAGTCCTCTAAATGCCAGCAGGAATGACAAAAACTAATCTGTAAGAGTCCCGCGAAGAAAGCTGTTTATCCATTTTGAAGTGTGGCGCATGAGATCACAACAAAGATGCTAAAAGTAATTATCATTTTAATTCTCACAATGAGCAATCTCTATGTATCTTTGTCCCCGACCTCACATGTCGTCGTGGACTGTGCAGCGGCCAAAACACCGAGGTCACAAATGCAATCTACCAGAATCAGCTTCTTTGAAGGATGACTTGGCTAACGCTTAGGGATAGGGTGATGAACTCAGTCATCCAGAAGATGATCGGACGAGAGTCACTGCAAATCAAAAGGATTCAGTTGTGATAGTTTGGGCATGTGGTCTGGATGCGTCCCTGATGCCTTCCAGGAGACGTTTTTTGGACATGTCTCAATGAAAAAGAGGCCACAGGGAAGATCCAAGGATCCCTGGTGGGACAACATGTCTTATCTGGCATGGAACCACCGAGGTATTTCGCTTGTCGACACAGAGGTTGTACCAGGATAAGGAAGAAAAAATGGATGGATGGTTGGATTTGAGGGGGGAGGTTAGGTCTAGCCACAATACAGCATTTTCTTTGTCTCAAAAATCCTCCACACATTATTCTTCATTTTTGATGCGGACAGTTCAGGACTGTAGTTAGACCAGTCCTCATCTGAACCAGCTGCAATGTGTAGTGAAAATGTGTAGAAAGTGATTATGCATCGTCTTGCTGAAAAATGCATGATTGTCCCAAGAAAAGATTGGGGCAGCATATGCTCTAAAATCTTTGTGCAGTTTTTTGCATTCATGATGCAACCTGATCTCACAAAAATCTGTGAAATGCCCACGACCTCTCACCACTATTTTCCATGGTATATACACGGAAAATGGTATAATTCCGAGCACCACGGATATTGTACCATGCAAAGTCAAGGGGATCCGTTGTCGTGATATACTGTATACACGGATTATGACATTATTATTATTTATATATTATTCTTTGTTATAGTGGCTAAATTATGAGTTTTTGTCGTGCAAGGTACTGTTTGTTACTGTCAGTTTGTAAAAGCATGTTTTTAACGCTGTTTTAGGAGTGTTTTATTGAGGTTTTAATGGGAGCACCACGGATATAGTACTATGCAAAGTCAATGGGATCCGTCACCCGATTTGACTGCTGTCACACCATTGAATGAAGGACAAAACGATAACAATCATCCCATAGATATGGGCCAGTAGGGCCCTACTCTACCTACTAGTAGGCGCAGGAGGCTGTTATCGCCCCTTTCTATGGCTAACCCCATGTTATTAATGCTCAGTAGGCACAGAAGTTTTGTTATGAAGCTCACACCTCACCTCCCTTTTTAATGTATTTAGCTAGAATTTTAAAACCTGAACAATAGAATTCCGCCAGGGCAACACATCAGCATTTGGCCGACTGGTTAGTGCAGTTGACTGTGGTCTGGGAGATTGTGGTTCGAGACACGATCTGGACACGACTTGTTCGCCACAGTATTTTCCTCATTGTGTTATGGTTTTCTTTTAATATCTTTAACATTTCTAAACACAAAAACACGAAAGTGTCCTTGATAATTCAATAATAAAGTAGGTTCATGTTAAGGACATCCGTTTTAATTAGTTCTCCTTCGATTATGACATGTTATTAATGCTCAGTAGGCACAGGAGGTTTGTTATGTATTGTTATAGGTTTGCCTATGAGGCCTATTTCGTCTATTTTTGCACAGTTCACTAACGCTTTGAGCTAGGAGGCTGAAATTCTAGACTCTGTATCAGGAGGTGACTCTCATCCACTGTGCAGAGGTCCAGACCCGTGTGACCTTCGGAAGTGCCAAAGGTCACCGTGTGTGTTTCCTTTTTTGGGCCTTTTTTGTGGGTTTTTTGAATAATTCACTAACACTTTGAGCTGGGAGGCTGATTTTTGACTATGTTGCAATGCAGAATGCCCTTTGCTAGAATATCTTGGTCCCGTGGCTGTACGACTTCCACAGAGCTAGTTGGCGTTGCAGAGGGTTCACAGAGTTGAGACTTAGCAAGCCCAATCTAGGCCCCATATGGAAGCCACAGGTCAAGTTTTACTTTGTTTGGTCAAATGTTGTGGCAACGGCGTCCGTTCGAATGTTGGAAAAGGTGAAGTTTCAAAGCCCCGCCCATCGAAAAGTACAGGTCCGATCTGCACCAAACTAACGTCTGTCTGTTTAGGGGATGCCCCCAAACAACATATACAAAAATTCAGACTCCTAGCTAAAAGTGGTAGTGAACTATGCAAAAAAATACACAAAATAGGCCCCATTCCATTAGTCAGGATGTTCTCAGACCTACAGTATACGTTTCTACACCCTCCTAACCAGCCAGGACGTTTTGGAGGAAACACTGTTGCAAAAGTCATAGAAGTCTGAATTTGTTATATGTTGTCTGGGGGCATCCCCTGAACAGACAGACATTAGTTTGGTGCAGTGTGAGCTGGGGAGTGTGATGTATGAAGGAGGACAAACCCTGGTCAAGATCAACTCAAGTGTTCCTCACAGTCGCGCTGGATGCCAAAGTAGATCCATCCAGGGTGACTGTGACTTGAAAGTCTCTTGGCACTTTCCCACTAGTACCTACTCAGCCCGGCTCGGCTCGCCTCCACTCGGTTTGGCGCTTTCCCACTAGGGGTCTAACGTGCCGAGTAGATACTTTTCTGTAACTACTCTCCCGAGGTTCTAAGCGGCTGAGTCGGCTGCATCTGACATAATCACACTACAGGCAACCGATTGGTCAGGGGGTTGGAGTCAGACGTCTGAGTCAGGATCAGTGAAAGAGCGATTCTGACGGCTTCTTGTTCATTTTATTCAACAGGCAATGGCAGCGCAAAAGTCTGTTTGGTGATCGAACTCTGAGCTGCAGATGTTCCTAAACCTGGTGGCTGAGGAGAGAATTAAAAAGGGATCTAGATGGGCGATACGGAACGACCAGATCTACCAGGAGCTCTGTCACATCATAGCTGCTCGCGGCTCCAGCTGACTTTTCAGCAGTACCGAGACAAACTAAAAGAAACTAAAAAGAACGGGCCCTCGCACCATTGTGCACGTTCAAGCGCGCTGCAGTGGAAGCTTGTATGACTTGCATGTAAATTCTTCAGGTCTGGACATTTAGCGGATGGCACCACCCACGACTCTCTATATCAGGGGTAGGCAACCCTGGTCCTCGAGTGCCACTGTCCTGCATGTCTTAGATGCTACCCTGGTTTAACACACCTGATTCTAATTAATAATCGTCATCAGCTTGTCATCCAGGGCTGCACAATTCTGTTGATGACACAGGTACTTTTATCACGGTGTGCTGAAGCAGGCTAGCATCTAAGACATGCAGGACAGTCGGCACTCGAGGACCAGGGTTGCCTACCCCTGCTCTATATCAAACCATTCAAAAGTTATGGCAGAAAGTAGGAACTATCAAATATCAACCAACCAGATGAAGGAGGGGCGCGCTTTTTGGCATCTATCGTCGCCACAGTAATGCTTTTGACTGAGAAAAGTAATGCGTGTCGTTGCAGAATCGAGACGCACATTTTGATGTATAACACACCTGGGTGCACGTTACGGTTCAGGCGAAGAAATGGCCGAAGAAATGGCATAAATTGCGGCAGAATTACACAATTAATTCAAAATGGCTGACTTCCTGTTCGGTTTCGGCCATGTTGCCAAGAGACTTTTCTTTAAGTTGCGACATCATACAGGTGTGTACCGATTTTCGTGCCAAACCGTATTGTGGGGCTTGAGGCACAAAGTTTTCTAGGGGGCGCTGTTGAGCCATTTTGCCATGCCCATTAATGCAAACCATTAAATATCACATTTTTCGCCAGGCCTGGCTTGCATCCAAAATTTGGTGACTTTTGGGGCACGTTTAGGGGGAAAAAAGGCCCTCATTTCGTTGGAAAAATAAAAACGAGGAAAAAAATAAAAATTCCTACAGATAAAATAGGGCCTTCGCACTGTAAGTGCTCGGGCTGTAATGAAAAAGCGTTGCCGCCTGAAGCTTCTTTCACTCTCATTTTTTAACTTGATATCGAACACAAGCCACAGACCCAGCAGCACATCTATCATCTCCTCCAGGTTCTACATCTTTAGCGTTTTTGTCTTCTTCCATTAGACCACACAATCAAATACGTCACAGCAGCTTCTCCAACCTCCTACTCCAGGTGCTGGATTGTTATGGAAAAGAAACCAGGCCAAGTTGAGCCGATATGAGTAGGTGCTTTTGGAAAAGTGCCATATTTGTACTCAAGTGCAAAAACAACATGCTCAGTGTTTAACAATCGTGATGTCTTTAAGAAATTGTAATCTACTACACTTATTTATTTAATTGTCTATAAAAATAGAGAAAGACTTGAGAAGAAAATGTCACGTGTGATATACAATAGAGAATTGTAAAACAGGCTCTACTAATATGGTCTCAGTCCTCCATTCCTTCACCCTGTGTCAAGCCAAAGTGAACGTTAGTCCCAATGTGCTGCTCTCTTTTGAACCATTCATAATACGGTGGGACATAATGGGTGACACCAGCCTCACAAAAGCAGCGATGCATCAGCTCTCATGCATAAGTTAGCTAAGAACGACAATGGAGAACTTTACAACTATCCTCTGTGTCACCTGTCAACGGTGTCCATTAAAGGCGTCAACTAACGGTGTCAACTTACCAAAAAAAGTTGCTCAAAACTGTCCAAGTGTCCAAACACATTTTTTTTGCCTATGTTGGTTGTGTAAAGAAAATAAAAAAAGCACTAAGTCTTAGTGACTTCTGCAGCATGTTTTTTTTTCTGTGACACATTCTACATTTAGTATGCATCAGTGAATGCTGCTGAAACACGAGTAAGCATCTGTATTTCTGCAAACACAAGAGCACAAGATATTTACCGTGCAACTCTAAGCAAATAAGAATTTCTCTCTCCCCCTCCCTCTCCGCCTACCATCTCTGCCCTCCTATCACACACATCTCAAAATGATCAGTGAATCTCAGCTCCTGACGATTACACTCACATTCACACACATTGCATTTTCTCCCCCCTGCTGCTCTGAGCCTCACGCGGTGCCACACACTTATCTGCTAGTTACATTCTGTTTTAGCAATAAGAACGCTACAGGCTGGGTGATAGTAATGTATTCTGGTGTTGGGCTGTTTGTAAGGCAAGATCCCATTCTCTCTTTTTCTTACTGGGTACATGAAATAGGCCCCTACGGAAGAGTATTAGGGCCATGCAGGAGAAAAAATATTTGAGAGGGGAAGATTTTTTTTTTTATTGTGCACTTTGAGAAAAAGGTCGAAATGTCGAGAAAAAAGTCGAAATGTCGAAATTAATGTTGAAATACAATTTCAAGAATAAAGTCAAAATTTCCTGTATAAAGTCGAAATTTCGTGAATAAAGTCGGAATTTTGAGAATAAAGTTGAAATACATTTCGACTTTTTCTCGAAATTGTATTTCAACATTATTCTCAACATTTCAACTTTTTTCTCAACATTTCGACTTTTTTCTCGAAATTGTACTTCGACATTAATCGCAGCATTTTGACTTTTTTCTCAACATTTTGACTTTTTTCTCGACATTTTGACTTCTTTCTCAACATTTCGACTTTTTTCTTGACATTTCGACTTTTTTCTCGACATTTCGACTTTTTACTCAACATTACGACTTTTTTTCTCGAAATTGTACTTCGACATTAATCTCAACATTTTGACTTTTTTTCTCGACATTTCGATTTTTTTCTCGACATTTCGACTTTTTACTCAACATTTCGACTTTTTTCTCGACATTTTGACTTTTTTCTCAAAGTGCATAATGAAAAATCTTCCTCCTCTAAAATATATTTTTATTTTTCTTGTGCCTGGCCCTAATACTCTTCCGTAGACCCCATACGCCAGCACAGAGCACAAAAATAAACCGTAGACTTACAGTAGTTGTAAATGATTTGTATTTTCATATGAAAATGAGACTGACCCAGTGTGATTTCCCTGCTATTATATATTATTATTCTCCTGGCCAAAGCAACACCCTAGTCAATTCTTTCTATTTGGTTTGGTCATAGTTACTATTCTTAATCTTGTTTCAGTTTCCATCAGCTGACTTTTCTTCCTGTCAGGGCAACAGTTTTCTGACCTGTTAAACTTGTCCAGTCACTGTTTTAATTGAAACATCTCTCCTAGGTACTGTAGGATGGCATTTCATTTCAAGGTCGGTTTGACACTGACGTTTTTCCATTGTGCTCAGTTGATGTTTATGCTTTAAGCATCTCACACTGACTAAACTGTAAAGCACCACCATGCCACATGAGGTAAGAGTCAGCAGTTGTTGCCATTTTTCAAAGATGTAAGGTTACTTTTTCCCTTTTATGAGGAATCAAAGCATTTATTTTCCTCTGAAGAGTTCGGTGCTTGTTGTTTGGCTCATCACTCGTTCACCCATACATTGAATCTACAACTCTGCTCAATACCTCTAGACCTCATGTACCATTTTGCAATGTAAGTTCAGACTTGATACATCCTCTTTTCATCACCATGTTTATTTTATGGAAAATAGTGTGTGATTTTGAGTCAGCTTAATAAGACTTTTGAAACAGGAAATCATTGTTAAAGTCTACATATTACATATATATTATATATCAAGCCAAGAGTGTGCCAGTTACTACTGACATCACTGCTGAAACATGACTGTGAGAGATAAATTAAGCCATAAAGCCGGACAGCATGGGCCGCCAGCAGATTAAATCTGATATCGAGAAGTCCTTCCAGTGGCTAGAAAAAGGGTTATCTGAAAGATAGCACTGGGGCACTAATCGTGAAGCACATGAACAGACCCAGAGCACAAAAGCAAGGGATATGGTGTTTACTACACCACACTATACCCCAGTTGCAGGCTCTGCAAATATGCCCCCAAGTCAAATCAGCATATAAAATGCTTGCAGGTATAGCATACGAGAGACGCTGTAACCAAGTAGCTGGAACCATCTGTGTAAATTAGGAGTTGAAAATCCCAGCGTCAAGATGGGAAATCCCCTCAAGGACAATAGAAAGTGAAAGATCTGTTGATCCAGATTCAAACAGATACATTGGTGATGGCTTACCAGCCAGACATTGGTTGGCCAACTTAGATGAAGACAATGTTGACATGGAAAGGGACAGAAAGATCAATTGAGAAGGACAAACACTGGAAAAACATCATGAAGGAGGAAGTATAAAAAGATCTAGCCAGAGAAGGCAGCAGTGGTCCGAGTGGTATTTCATAACTCACACATGAAAAACATTGCTGCTAAAGTACCGTAGGTCTATCCATGAAGATGAAAGACTATATAATGTAATGCATTATTTCACTGTACTACCTCTGTTTATGCAAATGTATGTTGACTTGTGTTACTTCTTCCTGTGGCAGTACAGAATCATTACATGCAACGCCATCCAGAGCATCAGTTTGTTTAATTATTAAAGCAGCATAATGAAAATTCAACAAGAAAGGGAAGCAGACAGCATGGCTTCGGAGTACAAGTTCAGACATGACAAAGTCTAGAATCTCTTGCATGGAAATCAAGATTACCTGGCTCTGGACTTCTTTCTTCAATTTTAACTTTAGCAAGGAAATTATATGTACATCTTCATTCAGATTAACAATATCACAGGCAATAACTAATTGAGGTCAAATTAAAATGGGCATGAGATGAGAAACTGGAATGTTAGAAGTCACCAAACATCTTTGTGAATCCACTGGAGTGTTGCGTTTATAGCTGAGGAACAACCGTGCTGAAGACGAGACATGGAGGAACGGCAGGTATCATACATTAACTTTCTCAGCTGACAGCCATCCATCCATTTATCCATTTTCCACCACTTATCTGGAACAGGGTCACGGGGGCAGCAGCCTCAACAGAGATGCCCAGACTTCCTTCACCCCAGAAACTTCCTCCAGCTCTTCCAAGGGGAGTCTGAGACGTTCCCAGGCCAGCCGAGAGACATAGTCTCTCCAGCATTCCCCGGGGTCTCCACCCAGTGGGACATGCCTGGAACTCCTCCCTAGGGAGGAGGGACATGCCTGGAACACCTCCCTAGGGAGGCGTCCAGGAGGATCTGATACAGATGCCCAAGCCACCTCAGCTGACTCCTCTCAATGTGAAGGAGCAGCGGCTCGACTCCGAGCTCCTCCCGGGTGACCAAACTCCTCACCCTATCTCTAAGGGAGCGTCCAGCCACCCTGCGGAGGAAACTCACCTCTAAGGGAGCGTCCAGCCACCCTATGGAGGAAACTCATCTCTAAGGGAGCGTCCAGCCGCCCTGCAGAGGAAACTCATCTCTAAGGGAGCGTCCAGCCACCCTGCGGAGGAAACTCATCTCGTCTCATCTTGTCCTTTCGGTCACTACCAAAAGTTCATGAATAGGGGTGCACACAAGCCGGTACTCGAGGGCTAGTCTACTGCACGTTTTAGATGTTTCCCTGCCTCAACACAACCCTGATAGACAAGGCTGTGTCACCAACAGAGTTGTGTAAACCTTGATGACATGTTGATGATGATCAGTGATTAGAATCAGGTGTGTTGAAGACGGGGAAACATCTAAAACATGCAGTAGACTAGCCCTCGAGACCCGGCTTGTGTGCGCCCCTGTTCATGACCATAGGTGAGGGTAGGTGCGTAGATTGACCGGTAAATCAAGAGCTTCGCCTTTCGACTCAGCTCCCTCTTCACCACGACGGTCCGGTACATCGACCGCATAACTGCAGACGCTGCACCGATCCGTCTGTCAATCTCACTCTCCATCGTTCCTTCCCTCGCTTCTCCACCGAGGCAGGACTGGAACTTCTGGGGAGCAAAGATGCTCCTTCACAGCCTCATGTCCAGAATGACACCAACCCATATCAGTACCTTTGGGGAGTTGTAACTTAGCTGGTGGTAGCTGAAAATCTTTTTCCTCAACACATAAGCTATATGCACAGCTAAATCAGAGAGGTTTATAGGTCACAGTATTGTACACCAGGGGCTTCTTTTTGCACAGTAAAACTGCAAATGGTGTATGTGAATGTACTTCAGAGGTTTTTCAGAGTAATGTCTTGCTCAGGGCGGCACAGAGCCTTGGTGATTGTCATTTTTGCCTTGTAGTACTATTACATGCTTACTTGGGTTTACTCTACATTCTCTGGCTCCCTCCCATAGACGAAACACATGAAGGCTGGGTTGACCGAGTGGGTGTGAGTGGACATGATTGTTTATCTCCTTAGTCTCTGAATGGCCCTGTGATGGACTGAAGACAGGTTTATCCACCTCTCACCTACTGACAGCTACAATGGAATCCACTAAACCCCCGTGAGCCTCAGTAGGGTAAAACTTGAATAGAAAAAGGTCGACTGGATGGATGACAGCAGTGCTGTCATTCAGGGAATGAAACTCACGGGCATCCAGCTTAGAAAAGGGCCCCTTGCCATTTTAAATGTGAAGATTCTGTTAACTCTTCAAGGACATTATGTACTGGAGACAGAGAAATATGCAAATACTTCCAATATTTCTTTGAGGAACACGGTGTCAAAATAGTTAAATGTTTTTTTGTTGTTGTTGATTTAACAAAAATCTGAATATCTGTCCATCTTTGACTCCACCTGTCATGGATACTGCTGTTTTACAATACCCGTTTTATCATACCCCTGAACCTTTTTCAGAATGCCTTGCTGACCTGAAATTTAAAAATTGATAAACATTAAAAAAATAAAATATGAAGCTGAGGAGAAAAAAAACAAAAATTTGTTTTCTGGGATCATAAAAAAGTAAAAGTAAATTACTTAAAAGTACTGCAATTTTTCTTTTTTTTCTAAATTACTGGGGCGGTTGTTGTTGAACACATTCACATTAACAGATTCGTTACAGCTATGTAAATACTACAAAACAGCGCAGTTTCTTTCAAGGGCATTTGTTAATTGGTGGTAATGCAAAATGTTCTGCAATCAAAATGAACAGGCGTTGTGAAAAACATTTCATTTCTTGTTGATTCAATAGAGACACCGCCGTCAAAACCATTTAAACAAATCAGTGATTATATGCAAATTGTCTCTAGCAGCAGCAGAGCTACCATTTCTCCAGGCAACAACTCAAGCACTCAAGTAGAAGATGACATGCACGCAATTCTGATGCTTAAGTATTATCTATTGGGTTGTATCAAAGAACCAAAAAGAGTACCCATGCTCACTGATCCAGTGTCTTCCAATTTATTGGAGGGACAGGAATCGTACGCTCTCATCAGCTTTTTTTAAATTTAAAATTTTCAACATTCAAGAAGCGCTTCTTTCTCTGTCAGAGAATGTGTGGACTGTTTGAGCTGCACATACAACTCTGCGATTACCAGGCATAAACTTTTTTTTTCCAAAAATCTGCTCAACTATGTCAATTTGGCTCAGCAATGTTTGTCGGATCTCTACACAGAGCAAGTGGGTGGCTGCATTCGCACTGACAGAACTCGGTGTGTGGGTGATGCGGCAGAGAGTGATTATTTTTGGGTGTCCACAGAAATCTTTCCTTCCTTCACTTCATTTCTCCCCTCCAGTGTCACAGTATATTTCTCTCGGTGGCAGAGACTCTGCTTCCTGCTACTTGGTGGCTGCCAAAAAGCCTCACCATGTTGTTTATAGCACGAGGCAATATGCAAATTTATTGGCATATTTTTATGTTGTAGACACGAAAACAGTTCTAGTATTTTTCTTTGTCATCAGTTTGCATCTTTATTACAAATTTGAGCTTTATAATTAAATCATAAGTGTTTTATTTTAAATTAAAGGGGACCTATTATGAAAAACAGTTTTTTCTTGCTTTAACATATATAAAGTGGTCTCCCCTCACCCTGCCAACTCAGAGAAGGAGGAATACAACCAAATTCTGCAGTGTCTGTACAGCCGCCCGGATGAGCCGTCCAGTGTGATGTGGATCTACGAGCCAATAAGATTCTGCTCCCGTCGTTACGTAACGACAGGAGCGATGCGTGAAACCACGCCCACAACTAACTCTGCCAGCCGGAGCTTCCGCCATTTTTTGTAGCGGTGTATGGCGTCATTCGTGTCGAGAAAAAAGTCAACATTTTGAGAAAAAAGTCAAAATGTCAAGATTAATGTTGACGTACAATCTTGAGAAAAAAGTCAAAAATGTTGAGAAAAAAGACGAAATGTAGAGAAAAAAGTCAAAATCTCGAGAAAAAAGTCGAAATGTTGAGAAAAAAGTCGAAATGTCGAGAAAAAAGTCGAAATATTGACAAAAAAGTCGAAATTTTGAGTGTATAGTCAAAATTTCGAGAAAAAAGTCGAAATGTTGAGAAAAAAGTCGAAATATTGAGAAAAAAGTAAAAATGTCAAGATTAAAAAGGAAAGGAAAAAGGACATTTAGACTTTTTTCCTGAATTGCATAATGAAAAAAAAAACTTCCCCCAGTTATAACCGATATAGAAACATGCAGCATGTGTTGTTTTCATTTTAAGGCTTATACAAGACTTTTCATTTTTTGCGGCTCCAGACATATTTGTTTTTTGTGTTTTTGGTCCAATATGGCTCTTTCAACATTTTGGGTTGCCGACCCCTGATCTAGAGCATGCTTTTTCAAAACGTTAACGTTCTCTGCAGCCCTCAGGTTCTCAGGTAGGCTGTTCCATAAACCTGATTTTTCTTTTTTAACTTAATCTTCGTCCCATTTTACACCAAGCACTAGCATTTGTTATTCTGCTAAGACATCCATTTGCTTCGTTACTTGTTGGGTTGGTGGACAGTTGTGGGGTTGTAAAAGAACTCAGCTATTATGTTGTAAAGAAAAGTAGATTTGTTTTCAATAGTTTTAGGTCATTGTAATGCATTCCTTCACAAGTTGAGAGCGACACAGAGAGAACGGAGTAGTCTGTTTTCTTGTGCCTGTGTGAGCCAAACACACTCATCTCCACCAGGATGATATGTGTACCAATTACAAACAACTATCTGAGACTGTTATAGAAGAGACACTGCTTTTTTGATGATATCTCATGTATCCCAGTTTTTCAATGTGAAGAATTCCTACCAGTTCCCTCAGCTAAGCTTCAGACATACTGTAGGTGGTGAAGTCAGATTTCCACACTTTCAAAATACATCTCCTGGCTACAGTATGATCATACCACATGCCACCATTCTACTAACATCCCGGCCCATGTTGTTCAAAGTGTTAGAGATGTCAAATAAAGACATTTCAGGGTTAGGATCTAGGTTTGCTTTAAGAACCTGGGAGTACCATCTGGAAATTGAACACCAAAAATCCGGAATGTCAGGGCATAGCCAAAGTTGGTGTGCAAGCATCCCATCAGCTAACTTGCACCTTTAACAGAGGGGAAGTCAAGGGGAAGATGTGATGCAATTTGAATAGAATTGAATCAACTGTAATGTAGCATTGACTGAACAATAGGAATGGGCAATATTTTACCGTTCATGATATACCGTCAAAAGAATTCCCCACAGTAAGAATTTGTCACCTCGCTGTAAAAACGATAAATTCCCATTGATGTGTTTTTGTGTAAAGCTGATTTATGGTTCTGCGTTAAATCGACGCAGAGCCTACGGTGTTGGTTACGCGGCAACGCGCAACATACGGTGCTTGTCGCCGCGTACCCTACGCCATAGGCTCTGCGTGGATTTAACGCAGAACCATAAATCAGCCTTAACAAACATGGCGGAAGGCAGATCTGAGAGCGAGGAGCTCGTTGTTAAACGAGGCTCCAGCTCCGTTATCTGGAACTGGTTTGGATTTAAAAAGAGTGACGAGGAGCAAACATCATCTGTTATGTGCAGAGTGTGCTAAAAAACAGTGAGTGCAAAGGATGGCAATACAGGATGCCCGCCGAAACTTCTCCGCATAATAGAGTCGTTTCATGCAGATATGCGGGGTATGGTGCAGTACGAAGGTGATCTCTCTGACTCGTTCCTTATGCAGAGTGGCGTAAAACAGGGCTGCGTCCTTGCACCAACTTTGTTTGGAATCTTCTTTGGTATGCATGCGTTCGGCGACTCAACGGAAGGAATATACATGAGAACGCGATCTGATGGCAACCTGTTCAACCTGAGCAGGCTGAAAGCCACATCTAAAGCACGCGAGGTGCCGATCCGCGACTTGCTGTTTGCGGATGATGCTGCCGTCGTCTCCCACTGAGAGCAAGGGCTACCAGCACTGATGGATCGCTTTTCGGCAGCCTGTGATGAGTTTGGCCTGACAATCAGCATCAAGAAGACCAACGTTCTTGGCCAAAATCTAGTGGAGCCACCATCAATACTCATCAATGGAAATTGATGTTGAAATATGTTGTTGATGTTGATTGATGTTGTTCACGACTTCCAATACCTCGGATCCACCATCAGTGACAATCTCAAACTCGATACCGACATCAACAAACGCATTGGGAAAGCCTCATCGACCATTGCACGTCTCAAGACCCGTGTCTGGGAAAACAGCAAGCTGACTACAGCAACAAAAATGTCTGTGTTCAATGCCTGCGTTATCAGCACTCTGCTCTATAGCAGCGAGGCTTGGACTACATACGCCCACCAAGAACGGAGACTGGCTACATTCTACATGCGAAGCCTGCGACCAATACTCGGCATTACCTGGCAGCAACGCGTAACAAATGCGGAGGTACTCTCACGTGCTGGCTTACCAAGCATGAATGCGTTACTGAAGCAACGGCGACTACGGTGGTTAGGACATGTCTCACGTATGGCGGATGGCCGTATCCCAAAGGATGTACTCTTTGGTGAGCTGAAAAACGGAAAGCGGAGGCTGGGTAGGCCAAATCTCCGGTATAAAGACGTCTGCAAGAAGGATCTGACTGTAGTACCGAACCACAGTGAATGGCAGAGGCTGGCAGCAAATCGTGAGGCATGGAGAGACACAGTGAAAGAGGCTATGGTAGCGGATGACACCAGACTTGCACAGAAACAAGCATCAAAACGCCAACACCGTCACACTCCAAGTCTATTGCAAAGTGAAGAATACAAGTGTGATCTGTGTGGACGAATCTGTGCTTCACGAGTACACAGCCACAAACGGTCAAGGAAGTGCACTGACAAGCATCCATAGTCAATAAACGACTGACGGAGGCCGGAAAAAAAAATTATATATTATTATATATGACATATTATTACATATAACAGCTGCTGCTGAGGTCTCCACCAGAGTGGTGTAAGAATTGGTGTAATTTAGTATCATTTAGTATTCTTTTAGAGCAGCGTTTTGGGGTCTCCAAAGACTGAATGTGGTGATAGATTTATAGTTACAAATATGGAGTTGAATTGGTATTTTTTTTATCGTCATTTTTATCTTTATCGGGATAAATGCCAGAAATTATCGTGATACATTTTTTAGTCCATACCGCCCATCCCTACTGAACAATGGTGAATGCCATTCAGAGCTTGTTTCAATATCCCATCATGGATTGTGATATTAAACTCCGCCTCCCACATTTGTTTAAATTTAACAGCAGTTTGTGAAAGTTTGTCCGAGGAAGCACGGACCAAGTTTGAAATCAACCTTTTGCTTCTAGTGGGCCAAGCAGGAGCTTAAAAATAGAGTTTTCTTCTGGCAGGAAGTCAGATGATGAGATACTTTGTCTTATATAATGATGTAACTAGAGATATCTAAAGAAGCTTGATTTTGGCAGGTCATATTTCTGTTGTAATCATTCAGATGAACAGAGATGTTTATTAATAAATACTTTTTTTATCTAATTCCACTCCTTAAAAACTGGATCTCTGTTTGAGGGGAGAAAGGCATGATTATGCCATATGGGGGTTTGAGTCAACTCTGTCTGGTTTAAGTACAAGAGCAATGTCTGCACGGTATAATGTTTCTGGCAGTGTTTCTATCCCAGTAGAGTGGGACAGCATCCTGATCAGGAGTGGAGACAACTGCAGAGAAACCTTTTTATAGAACCCTGGTACAAAACCCTCTGGCCGACCTTTCGACTAGCAAAACTACTTGATAGAATCTGTCACTTCCTTTATAGTTACTTTCACATTCAGAGCCTCCCGTAAAGTGTCATCTAGTTTGGGAGAGAGAATCTACATAACCTTTTGCTTTTGACTTGTATAATTTTTGATAAAACTCCATGAATTGCTTATTTATTGATTTTGGGTAAGTGACTATGGACCAGTCCCAATCCCCCCCTAGTCCTACTTTTCAGCCCTACCCCTAAATTTTGCCCGTTCCAGTGAGGATAGTGGTGTCCCAATTCCTCTTTGCATGTAGGGGTAGTGGACATAACGAGGGGTAGTGGTTATCAATCTAGCCCTAGAGGGCTAGAGAAAATTTCCCAGAATGCTTCACGTCATCATTTGCAGATTGAATCAAACAAAAAAACATGGCGGACATTTCTCATTTTTAGTGAATAAAATCAATATTTCGAGTTAGTTTCTGCATAAAAATGCGTTTTGATTACATTTCTAGCGAGAAATACACCCTTCATCTGATTGGTTCAGACAGAAAAAACTTTGTGCCTCAAGCCCCCCAATACGGTTTGACGTACATGCACGAAAATCGGTACACACCTGTATCATGTTGCAACTTAAAGAAAAGTATTTATTGCCATTCCTTCGGCAGTTAATACGGCCCGAACCGTAATGTGCACCCAGGTGTGTTATACCTCAAAATGTTCGTCTCCAACCTGCGGCGACGCGCATTACTTTTCTCTTTCAAAAGCGTTACCGTGATGACGATAGACGCCAAAAAGCGCGCCCCCCCTTCATCTGATTGGTCCATATTTGATAGATGCCAATCCAAGTTCACATTAAAATCTCCACCAATAATCAAATTCGTCATTTTGGCTTCTTTATTGTTGAATAAATAACAGTATTGAGTAATGCGTTGTTCATCTATGATTGTACAGAAATATAAGACCTGGTTTAGATTTACCTTACCTGCTGTATTCTACTGCCCTTATTCTTTAACAACTTGTGCTTTTTATTATTTTACCTCTTTTCTTATCATTTTATTTCATTTTATTTGTTATTTACTGTTTAATTGTGTCTTGCTGATTTTAATGTGGATGTAAAGCACTTTGAATTACCTTGTGTTGAATTGTGCTATACAAATAAACTTGCCTTGGCTAGATTATAATTTTATAGGTTGTTCAGAGATGAAATTGGCATCTTTTCTTTTCCACATGATTCTACATCTCTCTGTCTGCTTCTTTTTAACGGAAGTATACCCTACTTTCAGTTATCTAACTTAAATGAGAACAAATTCTTATGTAATATTGAAAACTTCCAGAATGCGCTGATGCACTCTTGACTATAAGACATCAGCAGAGTTGTGACAGGCCAGGTTTTAGAGGATAAAAAAAACAACATCCTTAAGCAGACAGAGGAAATGTTTCAAAGACAATCTGGCAGCTGCATCGTCCACCATGGGGGTAAATACTGTAAGCGCTGATTTGAAATTGATGCGTTTGAGGAGAAAGTGAGAGATACACAGAAGTAAAAAACAGAGGCGGTGTGAACTGTTCCCGAAATAACCAGGGAATAAGAAAAGCAGCCAAGTAAAAAAGTATAGATACAAAAAAAGAGACACATTTTTTGGTATTCTGACTCATGCAGGTACACGTGAAGTCCCACAGCTGGCTGTTGTCGGCTGGTATAGCCCCATTAATCAAGACGAGGCAACAGACTGCACTGAGGGTTGCCAGTTTTCCTCCCATCGTGGATGTTCACGATCCAAGAAAGTAATCAGTCACAGTCACCGTGGTGATGTACTTTTGATGCTAATCAGTACTCGAGTTGTAAAAAAAATCAGGGGGGGTGGTGGATTTTATCATATGGGGACAGATAATTTGTGCTGATTACAAATAATATAATATATTACAAATAATAGCAGTGACCAAAACACCTGCAGAAATACTGCAGGAATGACATAGCAGCAGTTAAATGCAGCCTTCTGTAAGCTTTAAAATATCCACTGGGCTTACATCAAATACATCAAAACACAACAATAAAAAACAGTTTTCTGAACTTATCAATATGACTCTGTCCTTCACAGGATAAGTACAATGGATCACTGCAAAAACTCACAATCTTAACAAGAATGTTTGTCTTATTTCTAGTTAAAATGTCTCATTTTAGTAAAAAAATATCATTACACATTACACATTACAATCTCATTACTGTCATTACACAAGACTCGTCACTGGAAAAAACAACAATTTTCACCTGTTTCAAGTAGATTTTCACTTGAAATAAGTAGAAAAATCTGCCAGTGGAACAAGATTTTTTTTGCTTGTAATGAGAAGATACATCTAGTTTTCTACTTATTTCAAGTGAAAATGTACTTGAAACAGGTGAAAATGATCAAATAAGTTATTTTTCTGGTGTTATTTTTCTGGTGATGACTCTAAATGTTGAAATACACCCGATACCCACGTTGTCATTCCATTGAATAGGCGCATTATCAATGATATCATGCCATATCTTTAGGCCAGTAGGCCACCTACTGGCCTACCAGTAGGTTCTGGTAGATTGATATCACCCATTTTTAAGGCTGACATAATGTTAGTGTATGTGCTGTGACGTTACTGGCCCACCAGTAGGTTCTGGTAGATTGATATCACCCATTTTTAAGGCTGACATAATGTTATTGTATTTGCTGTCACGTGACCCAACCCAGTCTCATATAAAAACGTACCCTGGCTACGTTGGTCCAAAGTGCAAAAACGTAGAGGGGTTACAATATTAGCCCTTGAAATGTATAACTGTTACATTTTTCTAGCGCTTGAAATGTATAACTGTTACATTTTTCTGCCTATTCGTTTTGCGTCCAAGTCACGTGACTTTTAAGATTCTGGCCGTGATACCAACAAACACTGTGGACATTTTTCATTTTTGAGTGAAAAAAAATCTATATTTTGAGTTAACAAACACGGAGGACATTTTTCATTTTTGAGTGAAAAAAATCTATATTTTGAGTTAGTTTCTGCATAGAAATGCGTTTTGATTACATTTCTAGCAATATATAAATGTAGATAATCTCTTGCTTGCTCGTGGTTGCAACGTTTTTTTCAGATCTCGTCAGAATAATGTAAAACTGGAACGTTTTAATAACGTGAAATGGTTACATTTTTGGTTGCTGGACACGCTGTGAAAAAAAATCTATATTTTGAGTTAGTTTCTTCATAGAAATGCGTTTTGATTACATTTCTAGCAATACATATTTCACTTTCATAATATTCACTCAGTAAATGTATATAATCTCTTGCTTGCTCGTGGTTGCAAGGTTTTTTCAGATCTCGTCAGAATAATGTAAAACTGGAACGTTTTAATAACGTGAAATGGTTACATTTTTGGTTGCTGGACACGCTGGGAAACAAATCAATATTTTGAGTTAGTTTCTGCATAGACATGCGTTTTGATTACATTTCTAGCAATACATATTTCACTTTCATAATATTCACTCAGTAAATGTATATAATCTCTTGCTTGCTCGTGGTTGCAAGGTTTTTTCAGATCTCGTCAAAATAATGTAAAACTGGAACGTTTTAATAACGTGAAATGGTTACATTTTTGGTTGCTGGACACGCTGGGAAACAAATCAATATTTTGAGTTAGTTTCTGCATAGAAATGCGTTTTGATTACATTTCTAGCAATACATATTTCACTTTCATAATATTCACTCAGTAAATGTATATAATCTCTTGCTTGCTCGTGGTTGCAAGGTTTTTTCAGATCTCGTCAGAATAATGTAAAACTGGAACGTTTTAATAACGTGAAATGGTTACATGTTTGGTTGCTGGACACGCTGTGAAAAAAATCAATATTTTGAGTTAGTTTCTGCATAGAAATGCGTTTCGATTACATTTCTAGCAATACATATTTCACTTTCATAATATTCACTCAGTAAATGTATATAATCTCTTGCTTGCTCGTGGTTGCAAGGTTTTTTCAGATCTCGTCAGAATAATGTAAAACTGGAACGTTTTAATAACGTGAAATCGTTACATTTTTGGTTGCTGGACACGCTGGGAAACAAATCAATATTTTGAGTTAGTTTCTGCATAGAAATGCGTTTTGATTACATTTCTAGCAATACATATTTCACTTTCATAATAATCACTCAGTAAATGTATATAATCTCTTGCTTGCTCGTGGTTGCAAGGTTTTTTCAGATCTCGTCAGAATAATGTAAAACTGGAACGTTTTAATAACGTGAAATGGTTACATTTTTGGTTGCTGGACACGCTGTGAAAAAAATCAATATTTTGAGTTAGTTTCTGCATAGAAATGCGTTTTGATTACATTTCTAGCAATACATATTTCACTTTCATAATATTCACTCAGTAAATGTATATAATCTCTTGCTTGCTCGTGGTTGCAAGGTTTTTTCAGATCTCGTCAGAATAATGTAAAACTGGAACGTTTTAATAACGTGAAATGGTTACATTTTTTGTTGCTGGACACGCTGGGAATAAAATCAATATTGTGAGTTAGTTTCTGCATAGAAATGCGTTTTGATTACATTTCTAGCAATACATATTTCACTTTCATAATATTCACTCAGTAAATGTATATAATCTCTTGCTTGCTCGTGGTTGCAAGGTTTTTTCAGATCTCGTCAGAATAATGTAAAACTGGAACTTTTTGATAACGTGAAATGGTTACATTTTTGGTTGCTGGACACGCTGTGAAAAAAAAATCAATATCTTGAGTTAGTTTCTGCATAGAAATGCGTTTTGATTACATTTCTAGCAATACATATTTCAATTTCATAATATTCACTCAGTAAATGTATATAATCTCTTGCTTGCTCTGGTTGCAAGGTTTTTTCAGATCTCGTCAGAATAATGTAAAACTGGAACGTTTTAATAACGTGAAATGGTTACATTTTTGGTTGCTGGACACGCTGGGAATAAAATCAATATTGTGAGTTAGTTTCTGCATAGAAATGCGTTTTGATTATATTTCTAGCAATACATATTTCACTTTCATAATATTCACTCAATAAATGTAGATAATCTCTTGCTTGCTCTGGTTGCAAGGTTTTTTCAGATCTCGTCAGAATAATGTAAAACTGGAACGTTTTAATAACGTGAAATGGTTACATTTTTTGTTGCTGGACACGCTGGGAATAAAATCAATATTTTGAGTTAGTTTCTGCATAGAAATGCGTTTATATTACATTTCTAGCAATACATATTTCAATTTCATAATATTCACTCAGTAAATGTATATAATCTCTTGCTTGCTCTGGTTGCAAGGTTTTTTCAGATCTCGTCAGAATAGTGTAAAACTGGAACTTTTTAATAACGTGAAATCGTTACATTTTTTGTTGCTGGACAGTGCTGTGAAAAAAAAAATCAATATCTTGAGTTAGTTTCTGCATATTAATGCGTTTTGATTACATTTCTAGCAATACATATTTCAATTTCATAATATTCACTCAGTAAATGTATATAATCTCTTGCTTTCTCGTGGTTGCAAGGTTTTTTCAGATCTCGTCAGAATAATGTAAAACTGGAACGTTTTAATAACGTGAAATGGTTACATTTTTTGTTGCTGGACACGCTGGGAATAAAATCAATATTGTGAGTTAGTTTCTGCATAGAAATGCGTTTTGATTTCATTTCTAGCAATACATATTTCACTTTCATAATATTCACTCAGTAAATGTATATAATCTCTTGCTTGCTCGTGGTTGCAAGGTTTTTTCAGATCTCGTCAGAATAATGTAAAACTGGAACTTTTTGATAACGTGAAATGGTTACATTTTTGGTTGCTGGACACGCTGTGAAAAAAACAATATTTTGAGTTAGTTTCTGCATAGAAATGCATTTTGATTACATTTCTAGCAATACATATTTCAATTTCATAATATTCACTCAGTAAATGTATATAATCTCTTGCTTGCTCGTGGTTGCAAGGTTTTTTCAGATCTCGTCAGAATAATGTAAAACTGGAACGTTTTAATAACGTGAAATGGTTACATTTTTGGTTGCTGGACATGCTGGGAATAAAATCAATATTGTGAGTTAGTTTCTGCATAGAAATGCGTTTTGATTATATTTCTAGCAATACATATTTCACTTTCATAATATTCACTCAATAAATGTAGATAATCTCTTGCTTGCTCTGGTTGCAAGGTTTTTTCAGATCTCGTCAGAATAATGTAAAACTGGAACTTTTTAATAACGTGAAATCGTTACATTTTTTGTTGCTGGACACGCTGGGAATAAAATCAATATTTTGAGTTAGTTTCTGCATAGAAATGCGTTTTGATTACATTTCTAGCAATACATATTTCAATTTCATAATATTCACTCAGTAAATGTAGATAATCTCTTGCTTGCTCTGGTTGCAAGGTTTTTTCAGATCTCGTCAGAATAATGTAAAACTGGAACTTTTTAATAACGTGAAATCGTTACATTTTTTGTTGCTGGACAGTGCTGTGAAAAAAAAAATCAATATCTTGAGTTAGTTTCTGCATATTAATGCGTTTTGATTACATTTCTAGCAATACATATTTCAATTTCATAATATTCACTCAATGTACACAATCTCTTGCTTGCTCTGGTTGCAAAATGTTTTCAGATTTCGTCAGAATACCCTGGCTACGGTGGTCCAAAGTGCAAAAACGTAGAGGGGTTACAATATTCAACCCAGTCTCACAGGAAAACGTGGTACAGGCTACATTTGTCCACATTGCAAAACGTGGCCAATGTTACGATTTGCCCTCCTAAAACGTGAGATGTGAACGCGTTCCGTGGCTCATTCATTTTAATAGGTTTCGTTAGGTTTCGTTTCTGTCACATGACTTTCAAGTTTTCGGCTGTGGAGGAAAAATAAAATTGCTGCCATTTCTTTGATTCTCGGTCTAAATTGCAATATTTTAAGATAGTTTCGCCATGAAAAGCAGATTTTATCATATTCATAGCAAGAAATATATTTTGGTTATTTTACCCTCATTTAATGGATCTTATTGACGGAAATGTATGAACCATGTGCTTGTTTTACTTCCTTTGAGTAATAAAACCACCAATTCTCTTGCATGGCCCCATTATTAAAATATATGCCAGGCCCAGTGCTTAATTTCTAAAGTGGGAGGTCCCGGAGCGCAGACGATGAGTGGCTCCGGTGCGAGAGAAAAAAAACACACACACACACACACACACACTGTTGAACTGTCCGTTTTGACGTTAACGGCGATTTTCACAATGATATCTGCAACATTTCTTAAGGCAGAAGCACCACTGTATCATTGTTAATTACACAACATTAGTGGGTTAATTTCCTGCACACCAATTTTCATGTTTTTCCCTTCGATTGTGAGAAAAAAAAGAGTTGTTTCACGCTGAGAGCATCATGCCAGCCAATCAGAATCCTGGAAAAAACATCAACAAATGACACGTGTGACTTCCAGCCTGATTTATGGTTCCGCGTTACACCAACGCAGAGCCTACGGCGGAAGTCATACTAGTAGCTGATTGGCCGATATGTGATCATCATCATCATCATCATCATCATCATCATCATCATCATCATCATCATCATCACCATCCTTATCATCATCTTTATCATCACCTTCATCGCCTTCACCGCCTTCATCGCCTTCATCATCATCACCACCATCATCATCATCATCATCACCATCATCACCATCATCATCATCATCATCATCATCATCGCCACCACCATCATCATCACCATCATCATCACCATCATCCAAGTCAAATTGCACGCGCGAGGTCCCGTTCATCGCTGCTTGCAGCTTTAATTTATATTTATATTTATATATAACTATTTTAACATTTCTTAACACAAAAACACGAAAGTGTCCTTGATAATTCAATAATACAATAGCTTCATGTTAAGGACATCCGTTTTAATTAGTTCTCCTTTGATTATGAGATGTTATTAATGCTCAGTAGGCACAGGAGATTTGTTATGTATTGTTATGAGGACTATTTCGTGTCTATTTTTGAACAGTTCACTTTGAGCTAGGAAGCTGAAATTCTAGACTCTGTATCAGGAGGTGACTTTCATCCACTGTGCGGATTTTCAGATCTGTGTGACCTTCGGAAGTGTCAAAGGTCACCGCGTCTGTTGCTTTTCGGCCTGCTAAGACTATTTTGTGTCTTTTTTTGGATAGTTCACTAACGCTTTGAGCTAGGAAGCTGAAATTCTAGACTCTGTATCAGGAGGTGACTCTCATCCACTGTGCCGAGGTCCAGACCCATGCGACCTTCGGACGTGCCAAAGGTCACCGTGTGTGGTGCCTTTTTCGTGCCTTTTTTTTGTGTTTTTTTGAATAATTCACTAACGCTTTGAGCTGGGAGACTGATTTTTGACTATGTTGCAATGCAGAAGGCCCTTTGCTAGGATCTTTTGGTCTCGTGGCTGTACGACTTCCACAGAGCTAGTTGGCATTGCAGAGGGTTTACAGAGTTGAGACTTGGCAAGCCCAATTTAAGCCCCATATGGAGGCCACAGGTCAAGTTTTACTTGGTTTGGTCAAATATTGTGGCAACGGTGTCCGTTCGAATGTTGGAAAAGGTGACGTTTCAAAGCCCCGCCCATCGAAAAGTACAGGTCTGATCTGCACCAAACTAACGTCTGTCTGATCAGGGGATACCCCCGAACAACATATAAAAAATTTCTATGACTTCTGCAACAGTGTTTCCTCTAAAACGTTCTGGCTGGTTAGGAGGGTGTAGAAACCTCTAGCTCTGAGAGCCTCCTGACTAATGGAACAGGGCCTATTTTGTGTCTTTTTTTGCATAGTTCACTAACGCCTTTAGCTAGGAGTCTGAATTTTATATATGTTGTTTGGGGGCATCCCCTGATCAGACGGACGTTAGTTTGGTGCAGATCAGACCTGTACTTTTCGATGGGTGGGGCTTTGAAACGTCACATTCGAACGGACACCGTTGCCACAATATTTGACCAAACCAAGTAAAACTTGACCTGTGGCCTCCATATGGGGCTTAACTTGGGCTTGCCAAGTCTCAACTCTGTAAACCCTCTGCAATGCCAACTAGCTCTGTGGAAGTCGTACAGCCACGAGACCAAAAGATCCTAGCAAAGGGCCTTCTGCATTGCAACATAGTCAAAAATCAGTCTCCCAGCTCAAAGCGTTAGTGAATTATTCAAAAAACACACAAAAAAGGCACGAAAAAGGCACCACACACGGTGACCTTTGGCACTTCCGAAGGTCGCATGGGTCTGGACCTCGGCACAGTGGATGAGAGTCACCTCCTGATACAGAGTCTAGAATTTCAGCTTCCTAGCTCAAAGCGTTAGTGAACTATGCAAAAAAAGACACAAAATAGTCTTAGCAGGCCGAAAAGCAACAGACGCGGTGACCTTTGACACTTCCGAAGGTCACACAGATCTGAAAATCCGCACAGTGGATGAAAGTCACCTCCTGATACAGAGTCTAGAATTTCAGCTTCCTAGCTCAAAGTGAACTGTTCAAAAATAGACACGAAATAGGCCTCATAACAATACATAACAAATCTCCTGTGCCTACTGAGCATTAATAACATCTCATAATCAAAGGAGAACTAATTAAAACGGATGTCCTTAACATGAAGCTATTGTATTATTGAATTATCAAGGACACTTTCGTGTTTTTGTGTTTAGAAATGTTAAAATAGTTATATATAAATATAAATATAAATTAAAGCTGCAAGCAGCGATGAACGGGACCTCGCGCGTGCAATTTGACTTGGATGATGATGATGGTGATGATGATGGTGATGATGATGATGATGATGGTGGTGGCGATGATGATGATGGTGATGATGGTGATGATGATGATGATGATGGTGATGATGATGAAGGCGATGAAGGCGATGAAGGTGATGATAAAGATGATGATAAGGATGGTGATGATGATGATGATGATGATGATGATGATGATGATGATGATGACATATCGGCCAATCAGCTACTAGTATCACTTCCGCCGTAGGCTCTGCGTTGGTGTAACGCGGAACCATAAATCAGGCTGGAAGTCACACGTGTCATTTGTTGATGTTTTTTCCAGGATTCTGATTGGCTGGCATGATGCTCTCAGCGTGAAACAACTCTTTTTTTTCTCACAATCGAAGGGAAAAACATGAAAATTGGTGTGCAGGAAATTAACCCACTAATGTTGTGTAATTAACAATGATACAGTGGTGCTTCTGCCTTAAGAAATGTTGCAGATATCATTGTGAAAATCGCCGTTAACGTCAAAACGGACAGTTCAACAGTGTGTGTGTGTGTGTGTGTGTGTTTTTTTTCTCTCGCACCGGAGCCACTCATCGTCTGCGCTCCGGGACCTCCCACTTTAGAAATTAAGCACTGGGCCTGGCATATATTTTAATAACGGGGCCATGCAAGAGAATTGGTGGTTTTATTACTCAAAGGAAGTAAAACAAGCACATGGTTCATACATTTCCGTCAATAAGATCCATTAAATGAGGGTAAAATAACCAAAATATATTTCTTGCTATGAATATGATAAAATCTGCTTTTCATGGCGAAACTATCTTAAAATATTGCAATTTAGACCGAGAATCAAAGAAATGGCAGCAATTTTATTTTTCCTCCACAGCCGAAAACTTGAAAGTCATGTGACAGAAACGAAAACTAACGAAACCTATTAAAATGAATGAGCCACGGAACGCGTTCACATCTCACGTTTTAGGAGGGCAAATCGTAACATTGGCCACGTTTTGCAATGTGGACAAATGTAGCCTGTACCACGTTTTCCTGTGAGACTGGGTTGAATATTGTAACCCCTCTACGTTTTTGCACTTTGGACCACCGTAGCCAGGGTATTCTGACGAAATCTGAAAACATTTTGCAACCAGAGCAAGCAAGAGATTGTGTACATTGAGTGAATATTATGAAATTGAAATATGTATTGCTAGAAATGTAATCAAAACGCATTAATATGCAGAAACTAACTCAAGATATTGATTTTTTTTTTCACAGCACTGTCCAGCAACAAAAAATGTAACGATTTCACGTTATTAAAAAGTTCCAGTTTTACATTATTCTGACGAGATCTGAAAAAACCTTGCAACCAGAGCAAGCAAGAGATTATCTACATTTACTGAGTGAATATTATGAAATTGAAATATGTATTGCTAGAAATGTAATCAAAACGCATTTCTATGCAGAAACTAACTCAAAATATTGATTTTATTCCCAGCGTGTCCAGCAACAAAAAATGTAACGATTTCACGTTATTAAAAAGTTCCAGTTTTACATTATTCTGACGAGATCTGAAAAAACCTTGCAACCAGAGCAAGCAAGAGATTATCTACATTTATTGAGTGAATATTATGAAAGTGAAATATGTATTGCTAGAAATATAATCAAAACGCATTTCTATGCAGAAACTAACTCACAATATTGATTTTATTCCCAGCATGTCCAGCAACCAAAAATGTAACCATTTCACGTTATTAAAACGTTCCAGTTTTACATTATTCTGACGAGATCTGAAAAAACCTTGCAACCACGAGCAAGCAAGAGATTATATACATTTACTGAGTGAATATTATGAAATTGAAATATGTATTGCTAGAAATGTAATCAAAACGCATTTCTATGCAGAAACTAACTCAAAATATTGTTTTTTTCACAGCGTGTCCAGCAACCAAAAATGTAACCATTTCACGTTATCAAAAAGTTCCAGTTTTACATTATTCTGACGAGATCTGAAAAAACCTTGCAACCACGAGCAAGCAAGAGATTATATACATTTACTGAGTGAATATTATGAAAGTGAAATATGTATTGCTAGAAATGAAATCAAAACGCATTTCTATGCAGAAACTAACTCACAATATTGATTTTATTCCCAGCGTGTCCAGCAACAAAAAATGTAACCATTTCACGTTATTAAAACGTTCCAGTTTTACATTATTCTGACGAGATCTGAAAAAACCTTGCAACCACGAGAAAGCAAGAGATTATATACATTTACTGAGTGAATATTATGAAATTGAAATATGTATTGCTAGAAATGTAATCAAAACGCATTAATATGCAGAAACTAACTCAAGATATAGATTTTTTTTTTCACAGCACTGTCCAGCAACAAAAAATGTAACGATTTCACGTTATTAAAAAGTTCCAGTTTTACACTATTCTGACGAGATCTGAAAAAACCTTGCAACCAGAGCAAGCAAGAGATTATATACATTTACTGAGTGAATATTATGAAATTGAAATATGTATTGCTAGAAATGTAATATAAACGCATTTCTATGCAGAAACTAACTCAAAATATTGATTTTATTCCCAGCGTGTCCAGCAACAAAAAATGTAACCATTTCACGTTATTAAAACGTTCCAGTTTTACATTATTCTGACGAGATCTGAAAAAACCTTGCAACCAGAGCAAGCAAGAGATTATCTACATTTATTGAGTGAATATTATGAAAGTGAAATATGTATTGCTAGAAATATAATCAAAACGCATTTCTATGCAGAAACTAACTCACAATATTGATTTTATTCCCAGCGTGTCCAGCAACCAAAAATGTAACCATTTCACGTTATTAAAACGTTCCAGTTTTACATTATTCTGACGAGATCTGAAAAAACCTTGCAACCAGAGCAAGCAAGAGATTATATACATTTACTGAGTGAATATTATGAAATTGAAATATGTATTGCTAGAAATGTAATCAAAACGCATTTCTATGCAGAAACTAACTCAAGATATTGATTTTTTTTTTCACAGCGTGTCCAGCAACCAAAAATGTAACCATTTCACGTTATCAAAAAGTTCCAGTTTTACATTATTCTGACGAGATCTGAAAAAACCTTGCAACCACGAGCAAGCAAGAGATTATATACATTTACTGAGTGAATATTATGAAAGTGAAATATGTATTGCTAGAAATGTAATCAAAACGCATTTCTATGCAGAAACTAACTCACAATATTGATTTTATTCCCAGCGTGTCCAGCAACAAAAAATGTAACCATTTCACGTTATTAAAACGTTCCAGTTTTACATTATTCTGACGAGATCTGAAAAAACCTTGCAACCACGAGAAAGCAAGAGATTATATACATTTACTGAGTGAATATTATGAAAGTGAAATATGTATTGCTAGAAATGTAATCAAAACGCATTTCTATGCAGAAACTAACTCAAAATATTGATTTTTTTCACAGCGTGTCCAGCAACCAAAAATGTAACCATTTCACGTTATTAAAACGTTCCAGTTTTACATTATTCTGACGAGATCTGAAAAAACCTTGCAACCACGAGCAAGCAAGAGATTATATACATTTACTGAGTGAATATTATGAAAGTGAAATATGTATTGCTAGAAATGTAATCAAAACGCATTTCTATGCAGAAACTAACTCAAAATATTGATTTGTTTCCCAGCGTGTCCAGCAACCAAAAATGTAACCATTTCACGTTATTAAAACGTTCCAGTTTTACATTATTCTGACGAGATCTGAAAAAACCTTGCAACCACGAGCAAGCAAGAGATTATATACATTTACTGAGTGAATATTATGAAAGTGAAATATGTATTGCTAGAAATGTAATCAAAACGCATTTCTATGCAGAAACTAACTCAAAATATTGATTTTTTTCACAGCGTGTCCAGCAACCAAAAATGTAACCATTTCACGTTATTAAAACGTTCCAGTTTTACATTATTCTGACGAGATCTGAAAAAACTTTGCAACCACGAGCAAGCAAGAGATTATATACATTTACTGAGTGAATATTATGAAAGTGAAATATGTATTGCTAGAAATGTAATCAAAACGCATTTCTATGCAGAAACTAACTCAAAATATTGATTTTTTTCACAGCGTGTCCAGCAACCAAAAATGTAACCATTTCACGTTATTAAAACGTTCCAGTTTTACATTATTCTGACGAGATCTGAAAAAACCTTGCAACCACGAGCAAGCAAGAGATTATATACATTGTTACCGGCCAGCCCGGTACCCTTTAAGGCGGTGTCTGCGTTTGGGTGTGTGTGTGTGTGTGACGTGTGGGTGCGGAGGAGAGAGAGTGAGATGCAGGTGTGCGCGTGTGTAAGACCGGTCCACGCTTTAGTTACTTTTTCAGTGTCCTCCGTTAATTTCAGTCGTCGGCCCTGTTTTGTTTGCTCTTGTTTTTATAATAAATGTGCGAGGTTGCACGACAGTATTTTTTCCTCCGTCCCTTTTTTTCCCACTTTCCCCGGACTCTTAGACGACGCCGGTTACCAGCAGCGAGCCAGAAACCGTGTTAGAATTCCAGCTCTCCCAACTACGGTTCGGAGATAGGACTGGGAAAGGAAGAAAAGGTAACACTGGGGGCTCGTCCGGGATTGTTTATGGGACTGACGGCGGAAGAGGAGAAAGTAATTCATTGAGAGAAAAAAAAAAAAAAAAAAAAAAAAAAAAAAAGAGCCGCAAAACGAGGCACGAAATGGCGGCGCACGGAGATTATGCTTTAAAGAGACACGTGGAGCTAACTGGCCCGAACGTTAGCACCAATCCGTTTTTAACGGACATCAGAGAGACTTTTGGAGCTGATATGGAGCCGGTCGGTCCAGCGGGCGGCAGATACGGCGGCAGCGGGGAGAGCACCAACCCCTTCTCGGCCGAGATGGAGCTCACCACCGGAGCAACGGAGCTGGCCGCAGGTGGAGCAGCAGCCGGCCCGCGGACGCCGCTGTGCAACGGAGCATGGCCACCAACCCCGCCGTCTTCAGTACCAGCAAACCCCTTCCTCACACCAACAAGGCGGGAGAGTGCAGCGGGAAGTGAGTCTATGTTTCCCCCTCAATATAGTGATGACGGACCTAGAAATATGGCCTCTACCCCAGCTGCAGCCGTACCTTATGGCATGAATAATAGCTTTAACCAAACTTTTGACTGTCAGCCACCTAATCCTTTTACCTCTGTGAATAAAGACTATGTCGCAATTAATGCCACATCCTCTCCGGCCCACGTATCAGTCCCCCAGCCCGCTGTGTCCCCCTTCACGCCACGTATGCCCCAGCCTGTGAAACATAGCTATCAAGACCAGGCTCGGGGTTATAATTCAGCTCCTTGCTATGATACACAACTCCCCAGGGGTAGGGAGCCAGGCCTTTGTGGATGTGGACAGTCTAGTGGGAGAGAGGCGGAGCCTGCACCACAACGTTTCTCCTCCCGCGCAGTGCGTGGTGGTGATTGTATGGACAGTAGCGATGATGAACAGAGTGAGGTCAGAGAGAGAATTCCCACATTACGGCCAGGTCGTTTTGATGGATCAGGCTCATGGAAAGACTTTCTTTATATGTTCGAAAGCTGTGCAAAAGCTAACCACTGGTCAGAGAAGACCATGGCCATGCAGCTCAGATTCAGCCTGACTGGTGCAGCTGGTGCTATTGTCCATAAAAACCCCAGATCTGCTCGTTGGAGTTACCAGCGGATCTTGGATGAAGTGGATGCTGCCTATGGGCCCTGTTCAGAGCATGCAGCAGCCATAGGCATTGAACTGAGGCAGAGAGTGAGAGGGCCGAGTGAAGCTCTGCACAGTCTGAGAGATGATATTTTTGAAAAAGTTTCCATCGTGTATGCTAATCGTGCAGAGCGGCAGCAGGACGCCATCAGCGTGGAGATCTTCACCAACGCTTTGGCCGACGCTGAGGTGGT
The DNA here is from genome assembly GCF_033807715.1 of Cololabis saira. Lineage (NCBI taxonomy): Eukaryota > Metazoa > Chordata > Actinopteri > Beloniformes > Belonidae > Cololabis > Cololabis saira. Next base: position 17,105,510 of record NC_084603.1, read on the forward strand.
TCAAAGACTCCTGGAGGAGCAGCCTCGCACCCTGGCCAGAGCATACGAAATAGCACACAGGTATGAGACCACCAGGAGGGCTGCCAGAGCAGTCACGCAGCTGATGCAAACAGGTCAACGGAGTTCAGCAGAGCGGAGAGCCAGGGCAGCTGCGGTACGTGAAAATACAAGTGTGATGGTGTGTGATCAGCCAGTGGGGGTAGCTGCTGGGTCCATCGACCCACAAGGCAGAAAACCAAGATTTCACCAGCAGTGGCAGCCCAAGAAAGACAGATACGAAGGGATGAACTCTGCAGAGGTCGTCTGTCACAACTGCTCAGGCCTGGGGCATATACAGAGGAACTGCCCTTCCCCTCGTCGACCAAAGCAGCGCAACCCTAGCATCAGTTGGACCCCAGCCCCCGACCGAGACGAAGTAGTCACCTGCACCACAAGCCAGGAAGGTGAAATGAGTGTTAAGATACGGATACATGGACTAGAAATATGTGCTCTGCTAGACTCTGGCGCTAGAAGAAATGTGCTGCCTCTCCACCACCTCGACTCCATTCCTGTCGAATCAAGATCCCCAATACAGCCATCCGTCGCACAGGTCCTGCAGGGCATCGGACCCGAGGGCTTGGCAGTCATCGGGGAAGTCACTCTGCCAGTCCACGCTGGGAGCAGAGTTACGAATGTGAACTTCATTGTGGCGGACACAGCTGAGAACACTGAGGTTTTCCTGGGGCACCCTTTTCTGAGGCAGGCACGGGCCCACTTGGACTATGGCCGCAGAGAAATAACCCTCTTCGGTGAAAAGGTCACCCGCTTCAACCCGAATCACCAGCCGGAGGTACACATTGTCAGGGTGGCCCGCACAACCCTGCTGGAGTCGGGCTGTGAGTATGTGGTGCCCGGCACTGCCCGACTCCGCCATGCTGCTGATGGAGACATGATGTTGAGCCCTACTAAAGGCTTCATCGAAAGACACCGTGTGTTGGTTGCTCGCGTTGTTGTTCGGACGCAGCAATCCACCAACATCCCCATCAGAGTCTTCAACCCCGGCACTGCACCTGTCACCCTGAAGAAAGGGGCAGTGGCTGGGCTCCTCCAGTCAGCAAAAGTTGTGGAGGAGGTTGAGCTCCAGTCACCGGGGGTTTCAACCTTGTCCGAACCTGTTAATTCTGTCTCTGTTTCTGTCCCCAGCCACCTACAGTCCATGTATGCTGAGAGCTGTGCTAGCCTGTCAGAGGGTGACCGTGGTCGGATGGCCCATCTGCTGCAGTCATACGGCGATGTCTTCTCCACGGGGCCCACTGACCTGGGCCGCACCAGTCTTGTGCAGCATGATATCCTGACCACCCCGGGGCCGCCTGTAAAACAGCCCCCACGCAGAATGGCCAGCGACAAGCAGCTTGCAGCAGATCAGCAGGTACAGCAGAGCCTGGAGAGCGGTGTGGCCCAACCCAGCAACAGCAGCTGGGCTGCACCAATCGTAATGGTAAGGAGGAAAGACCAGAGCCCAAGACTATGTGTAGATTACAGACCCTTAAATGAAAGAACTATTAAGGATGCCTATCCCCTGCCACGCATCCAGGACACTCTAGATACACTCTCCACTGCCAAATACTTTAGCACACTGGACTTAACGTCAGGCTACTGGCAGGTTTAGATGACTCCAAGGGCCCGTAAGGCTGCCGCTTTCTGCACCCGGAAAGGACTGTTTGAGTGGAATGTGATGCCGTTTGGACTTTGTAACGCACCGGCCACATTCCAACGACTTATGGATCGTGTCCTTGCTGGGTTGCAGTGGGAGACGTGCTTAGTGTACCTGGACGACATCATAGTTCTGGGGCGGGATGCTACTGAAATGAGGGAGCGTCTTAGTCAAGTGTTCACCAGGCTACGTGAAGCCAATCTCAAGCTGAAGCCATCCAAATGTTGCCTGTTCCGGGAGCAGGTGATTTATCTGGGGCACATCGTTTCTGCTAGGGGCATCGCCACAGACCCTCAAAAGATCCAGAAGGTGGTTGAGTGGCCGACACCCCGAAATATCTCAGAGGTACGTCAGTTCGTCGGCTTGGCTTCCTATTACAGACGCCACGCTCGCCAAACCGCTCCATGAGCTTACCAAAAAGTATGCACGCTTCGACTGGACAGATGAGTGCCAGGCGGCGTTCGAGGCATTGAAGAGTCGGCTGACATCAGCGCCTGTGCTAGGCTATCCCCTCGATATTGGCGAGTTGTTCCTCGACACCGACGCTAGCGATTGGGGAATCGGAGCAGTCCTCTCCCAAATGCAAGGGGGCGAGGAGAGGGTCCTAGCCTATGGGAGCAGACGGCTGTCAGCTACGGAGCAGAACTACTGCACTACCAGACGTGAGCTCCTGGCGGGGGTGGAGTTCACTTCGCACTTCCGGCAGTACCTGCTGGGGAAGCCGTTCACCCTCCGGACTGACCACAGCAGCCTGCGGTGGTTGACCAGACTGAAAGAGCCAGAGGGCCAACTTGCTCGCTGGCTGGAAAAACTGGCAGAGTACGATTTCCAGGTGATCCATCGCCCAGGAAGACACCACCAGAATGCTGACGCACTTTCCAGGAGGCCGTGCCAGGAGTCTTGTCCATGTACGGTGCCAGAGCCTAACCTAAGTGCCCAGTGGCAACATAAAGCGGTGCAGTGCAGCCTAGATGACACCATAACTTTTATGGAGCAACCTCCAGTGGGGGTGGTGGAGCCTGATGACTGCTGTGGGGGCCGTTTAACATCCAACCCAGAGCTCCCTCTAGTGGGGGTAGAGGACAACTCCAGTGACGACGGCGGTGGCTGTGCTTTCACCCATCCCAGCATCCACCGGGTGAGTGAACCACCCGACGACAGCCTGTTCTGTGGCTGGACCCAAGAACAGTTAAAGGACGCCCAACTAACTGACCCGGACATAGCACCTGTGAGAGAGTGGATGGACGCAGGGGCCCGACCGTCGTGGACTGACGTAGCACCCTGCAGTCCAGCTACCAAAGCTTACTGGGCACAATGGAAACGACTTTATCAGAAAGATGGAGCTTTACTGAGGAAATTTTATTGCACAGAAGGCAAAGTGTTCTACCCCCAGATCCTGCTGCCCCGCCTGTACCGTGCTCCTGTGATGGAGCAGATGCATGACGGCCCAGTCGGTGGTCACTTTGGGGTAGAGAGGACTCTTGCACGCCTTAAGACCAGGTATCCCTGGTACAATATGAAGGACGATGTCACACTGTGGTGCCGCACCTGCACCAGTTGTGCTGCAAAGGCTCGCCCGAAGAAAACCCCTCAGGCTGCTATGGGCACAGTGCGGGTCGGTGCTCCCATGGAGAGGATTGCAGTTGACATAATGGGACCCCTAAACGAGACAGACAGACATAACCGCTACATACTAGTGGTACAGGACTATTTCAGTAAATGGGTAGAGGCATACCCTGTCCCCAACGAGCAGGCAACAACAGTGGCCGAAAAGATTGCCTCAGAGTGGGTGTGTCGGTACGGAGCCCCACAGTGCCTGCACAGTGACCAGGGCACAAATTTTGAATCAGCTGTGTTTCAGGGCATGTGTGAGCTTCTGGGGATTGACAAGACAAGAACAACACCATTTCACCCCCAGTCCGACGGACAAGTGGAGCGCTTTAACGCCACTCTACAGAAGATCTTGGCCACCACTGCTGAACGTTGCCACTGGGACTGGGATGTCATGATCCCTTATGCAGTGATGGCCTATCGGGCAACTAAACACAGCTCCACAGGCCTGACGCCCAACATGATGCTCTTTGGGAGGGAGATAACTGAGCCAGTCGACCTGGTTGCTGGTCTGCCCCCTGATATCGTCAACTTAAGCACCCAGCCACAGTATGTCCAACAGCTCAGGGAACGGCTGGAGCTCTCACACCAGTTAGCGCGGGAGGCGCTGGGGAAATCTGTTGAACGGGCCAAACGACAGTACAACAAAAATATCTGTCGAATCCAACACAAAGTCGGCGATGCAGTTTGGTACCTGATAAAAGGAACCAAGAGGGTGAAAAACAAAGTAAGGAAGTTCTTACCGTCCTACGAAGGTCCCTACTTTGTCGTGGGATTGCTGGACGACCTGGTCTACAGGATTAAAAAGAGTCAGAGGGCAAAGACTAAAGTGGTGCACCATGACAAGCTCAAGCCTTACCATTCAAGGACCCTGCTGGACAGCAGTTGGGTGCTCCAAGACGCTGATACCTGGACATCAGTGGAGGTGTCGCCACCCCCACTAGACTCTGGCTCCGTCACCGCAGACATCGGCCCCTCCAACCTAGGGGACACCTCATCGGAACCCGAGGATGCAGCCCTGGAGGCCCTTCCAGGTCTCTTCTCCTCATCACCGGATCAGCCTGGCTGCAGCCAGTCGCCTGACCATCCTTCTCATCCTCAACTGGATGAGGCTGAACCTCAATCTCTTGCCGTGGGAAGAAGTCATCGTCCTCCCTTTAACCTTTTGCCCATTCAGAGACCCCAGCGACGTCGCAGGTCACCAGACAGGTTTGGTGACTGGGTTGATCACTGAACACGATGGGGATACAACTTGTCCTGAGGTGGGGTTGTAGGCAGATCGCTGCCCTCCTCAGTTATATAAAAAGAGTTCCAGCAAAAAGAAGAAAAAAAGAGTTCCAGCAAAAAGAAAAAAAAGAGTTCCAGCAAAAAGAAAAAAAAGAGTTCCAGAAATGATGCGATTTGTGAATGTTCTGTAAAGTTTGCACAATTTTGTATATTTTTATGGGCCTGTTTAGTTGAATTACTAGAGTGAGTAATTTGGACACTGTTTAGCTGTATATTATGGTCTTGGTACCCTGCATATTTTAGTTACTGTTGATTTCAATATAGACGTACAAGGACAAAAAGGGAGCATTTAATTTATTTATATGCGTGTTATCCTGATTTACCCCCTTTCCGAGCCCGTTGTCTTGAGAGTAATGTCACACCAGACTTGATTTAAGTTGTTAAGAATCACCCCCTTTATTTATTTACTTTAGTATCTATATACTGGAGATATTTGCAGGTGTTTGTGAACATGAGAAGGATATGCAGTATGCTTTCATGGACATTATATGGACATTGCTTTTGCCTGAAATTGTTTTGCCACAAGAGGAGAACTCATTTTAAGACTGTGGTAATCAAGGGTGCTATGTGGCATGTTTTCATTTATAATGTCTTGTGTTTACCTTCCTAGGAGTAACGTGCTGGAGTGATGTTAAGGGTTTAATCATCATCCAGAGTGGGGGTAGTGTTACCGGCCAGCCCGGTACCCTTTAAGGCGGTGTCTGCGTTTGGGTGTGTGTGTGTGTGTGTGTGTGACGTGTGGGTGCGGAGGAGAGAGAGTGAGATACAGGTGTGCGCGTGTGTAAGACCGGTCCACGCTTTAGTTACTTTTTCAGTGTCCTCCGTTAATTTCAGTCGTCGGCCCTGTTTTGTTTGCTCTTGTTTTTATAATAAATGTGCGAGGTTGCACGACAGTATTTTTCCTCCGTCCCTTTTTTTCCCACTTTCCCCGGACTCCTAGACGACGCCGGTTACCAGCAGCGAGCCAGAAACCGTGTTAGAATTCCAGCTCTCCCAACTACGGTTCGGAGATAGGACTGGGAAAGGAAGAAAAGGTAACAACATTTACTGAGTGAATATTATGAAAGTGAAATATGTATTGCTAGAAATGTAATCAAAACGCATGTCTATGCCGAAACTAACTCAAAATATTGATTTGTTTCCCAGCGTGTCCAGCAACCAAAAATGTAACCATTTCACGTTATTAAAACGTTCCAGTTTTACATTATTCTGACGAGATCTGAAAAAACCTTGCAACCACGAGCAAGCAAAAGATTATATACATTTACTGAGTGAATATTATGAAAGTGAAATATGTATTGCTAGAAATGTAATCAAAACGCATTTCTATGCAGAAACTAACTCAAAATATAGATTTTTTTTCACAGCGTGTCCAGCAACCAAAAATGTAACCATTTCACGTTATTAAAACGTTCCAGTTTTACATTATTCTGACGAGATCTGAAAAAAACGTTGCAACCACGAGCAAGCAAGAGATTATCTACATTTATATATTGCTAGAAATGTAATCAAAACGCATTTCTATGCAGAAACTAACTCAAAATATAGATTTTTTTCACTCAAAAATGAAAAATGTCCACCGTGTTTGTTAACTCAAAATATAGATTTTTTTCACTCAAAAATGAAAAATGTCCACAGTGTTTGTTGGTATCACGGCCAGAATCTTAAAAGTCACGTGACTTGGACGCAAAACGAATAGGCAGAAAAATGTAACAGTTATACATTTCAAGCGCTAGAAAAATGTAACAGTTATACATTTCAAGGGCTAATATTGTAACCCCTCTACGTTTTTGCACTTTGGACCAACGTAGCCAGGGTACGTTTTTATATGAGACTGGGTTGGGTCACGTGACAGCAAATACAATAACATTATGTCAGCCTTAAAAATGGGTGATATCAATCTACCAGAACCTACTGGTGGGCCAGTAACGTCACAGCACATACACTAACATTATGTCAGCCTTAAAAATGGGTAATATCAATCTACCAGAACCTACTGGTAGGCCAGTAGGTGGCCTACTGGCCTAAAGATATGGCATGATATCATTGATAATGCGCCTATTCAATGGAATGACAACGTGGGTATCGGGTGCAGTAAAACCACATTCATTGATGAAATGACATAAGGGATGGAAAGGAGGGATGGCAGTTTTACAGGGGGGATGATTTTGACTGTTTTTATTTCAGGGGGGGATAATTTTGACCGTTTTTATTTCGGGGGGGATGCCATCCCCCCTCATCCCCCCTCAACTCCAGTAATGATGCTAATACTACCAGATGAGGTCATTTAAAGTTCTTGGGTTTATCTGATTTTCGGCACAAGCCATGGCTAAAAAACTGTGGGGATTTGACCTGAATGAGCTTAAGCAGTGTTTGCCAGGACACACGATAGAATAATATGATATTCTCTTTCAGCGCCAAGCCTTTTTTTTTAATGATGCTGTTTAGTTTTCAGGATCTCTTCATTTCATTATCTTTCCATTTATGCCAACAGTTCGCCTGAGTTGTTCATCTTTAATTCACGCTGACAACCGGAGATATTTATAAATTATCAGTCAGAAAAAGGGAACAAATACAACACCTTCTTTTCAACACCCAAACTTTGTTCATTTATTTTCAGATTTGTTTTTTTTTGTATTTCATGGCCCACTTTAAAAAAAAATATGCAAGAGGGAGACATAGTATAATTGGCTGAACAAAAGTAGGTCACACGCGGAGCTTTGAAGAGTCAATTTATGGTGTTTTTTGGAGCCACGAGAAAGAGCATCTCCTCAACGTTAACTTTTTGGATGCTCTCTCGCTCCCTCTTTGGCTTTGATTAGGCCACGTTATGAAAGGGGAAAGTGTTCGCTGGTGTTCATGGCGTCAAAGAAACATTGAGTGCAGAAATCTCTCTGGAAATCATGTGACAGCATGAGGGCTGCATGTTGCTTGAACAAATGTTGGGGGGGGGGGTGGTGAATGGTATGACTCTTCAGCTCTTCACTGTGGGGTGGGTGACTAATGGCGATAATTTGCCAGGAAAAAAAAAAATTCTGTAGAAGTGTAATCTAAATCTACGGAAGAGTATTAGGGCCAGGCAAGAGAAAAACAATTTGAGAGTGGAAGATTTTTTTTTATTGTGCACTTCGAGAAAAAAGACGAAATGTCGAGAAAAAAGTTGAAATGTCAAGATTAATGTCTAAATTTCGTGAATAAAGTCGAAATTTTGTGAATAAAGTTGAAATTTCGCCTTTTTTCTCAACATTTCGCCTTTTTTCTTGAAATTGTACTTCAACATTAATCTCGACATTTCAACTTTTTTTCTTAAAATTTCGACTTTTTTCTTGACATTTCTACATTTTTCTCAACATTTCGACTTTATTCACGAAATTTCGACTTTTTTCTCAACATTTCAACTTTTTACTAAACATTTCGACTTTATTCACGAAATTTAGACTTTTTTCCCAACATTTCGACTTTTTTCTCAACATTTCGACTTTATTCAGGAAATTTTGACTTTTTTCTCAACATTTTGACTTTTTCTTGAAATTGTACTTCAACATTAATCTCAACTTTTCAACTTTTTTCTCGACATTTTGACTTTTTTCTCGAAGTGCATAATGAAAAAAAAATCTTCCTCCTCTAAAATATTATTTCTATTTTTCTCCTGCCTGGCCCTAATAGTGTTCCGTATAAATCTTTCCCATCCTTTACAGAAGAAAGATTTGTCTAATAACATCTGCACCAGCTACATGAGGCTTTGATTCTGCACCATTTGTTTTCTCCACATGATATTCCCTTTACCTTCATGTGACTAATACATTGTAATTACGCTGGCTGCAGTCATATATGGTCCTTTATATGTGTAAAACCACAGCAGTCATATCTGACTGGTTATGCTCCTTTTTTGCAGCATTTTGGAGGAGGGGGAGGAAAAAAAGGGAGAAAAAAAGCAGCTGCTGTGTCCTGCGGCAGAGTTTGTTCAGAGAGATTATTCAGCGTACCTCTCTGACACTTGACAGGGCTTTGTAGTCTCCCACACATTTCTGGATAATATGGCAGATTTACTAATCTGACACGGTGTACACCCCTGTCACCTGATCAGTGACTGAATCCTGGGCGTCAGCGAGACAGACAGTGAGAGACGGAGACAATACATTCGAGGAGTGAGGAAAAAAAAGGTGCAATGAATCCCCAGGCAGATGGTGCATGCATGATAGATGAGCAATGCTAGGTAATACATTTTACACATCAGGCTTATATGTAGTCAAATTCACACGTTGCATTAAGGAAAAACCATATGTTTATCTCCAATTACAAGCCCTCAAAGTTTATACAGTATGCACTGTAGACAATGCGACTGCGTCTGCACTGAACAAAGAGAGGAACTTACTTTTAAGTTCCAGCCTTGAAGAGATAATTGCTTTTTGCATCTGACAGTGAGAAGAGTACATAAGAATTTCTATTCAGTTTATTAGTTCCTAGAGACGCCGACCCCCCACAGTGTCCACTGCAGCAGACCCATCTTTCTGATTATGTGCTGCTTCCGCTGTGCTCCTGAAATTTCATCACTTTACTCATTCATTTGCATTATCTTTGATGTGCATTACCCTCACCGATTCAATTCTCCCATAAAAGCTTAGATCTGTTAGCTTTTCAGCAACCCCAGCTCAAAGAAAGTTGGGACACCGTGAAATGTAAATTAAAAACAAAATGCAATCATTAGCAGATCTCATAACCCCCATAATTTATTCCCAACAGAACATAAAAAGAATATTGCATGTTTGAACTGAGAAAATGTTGCTATCTTAAGAAAAAATTAAGGGGCATTTAAATTTGTAAGCAAAAAAAAAAAGTAAGCACGGTACAAAATCTGGTCTTATTTCATCAACAGTCTTTGGGCCAATTCCAATGTTCACCCTCCTTTCTACCACTATCCCTCACCCACTACCACTTCACCCTAAAAATGAAGCCACAGGCGTAGGGCCCTTGTAATGTTCCCTAGGGATTGGGACACCACTTGCTACGTCACTGCGTGGTTTACGTTCGGGTACGTAAGCGACGGGTACGTAAAAGTAGTTACGTTTGCACATACGTCACACCATATCAGGAAGACGAGAGCTAAAAGCTGTTTTAATTTCAGCTGTAGCGCTGTTAATATGCCACTTTATTAAGTTTTAATATTTTATCAGGCGTAAAAGTAACCGTTAAGATCCCCAACCTGGGCTCAGTTTATCCAAATAACGCCTGTTAAGAAATTTGCTCCGTTTTTTTCGGGGATGAGAAGAGCCGCCGGCTCGGGAGCTGATTTATGGTTCTGCGTTAAATCGACAAGAGCCTATGGCGTAGGATATGGCATACGACATGCGTCGCCGCGTAACCTACGGTGTAGGCTCTACGTTGGTGTAACGCGGAACCATAAATCAGCCTTTATTCTGGCGAGATCTGAAGATACAACGCAACAACGAGCAAGCGAGTGATTATGTACATTCACTGAGTGAATATTATGAAAGTAATATATATATTTCTCGCTAGAAATGTAATCAAAACGCATTTTTATGCAGAAACTAACTCAAAATATAGATTTTATTCACTAAAAATTAGAAATGTCCACCATGTTTTTTTGTTTGATTCAGTCTGCAAATGATGACTTAATTGGAAGGAATTGGGACACCACTACCCTCACGGGAACGCGCAAAATTTAGGGGTAGGGATGAAAAGTAGGACTAGGGGGGGGGGGGGGGTGGGACTGGCCCTTTGTGCGTCTGAGAATTAAGGAGACCATGCTTTTTTGGAGTTTTGGAAAGGACTTGAGCTGGTCAGGTGACCTGGGTTACCCATGGTGTATTTCCTATTGCCAGATGTGCCAAATTCTTCAACTGGGGAAAGGTCTGGACTGCATAGACCAGTTGAGTATCCAGACTCCTCATTATGAAGCTATGATTTTGAAAGGGATGCAGTAGTATCGTCTTGCAGAAAGATGTTCTCAGAAAACGACGCTGTCTGGATGATAACATATGTTGCTAAAAGCGCTATATTCCATAAAGCCTTCACGTATCCTTTCTTAATGTGCAAGCTGTCCATTCCAGAGACACTAATGCACTCCCCTGCCACTAGAAATGGAGGCTTTTAAACTGAGCATCGATAAGCCGGATTATCGATAAGGATGGTCCGAGATTGGACCTCTGTTTTTTCCTCTGAGACACTCTTTTTTTTTAAACACAATCATGCCACTGACCTGCTGCCGATTAACCTGATTAGTCGGAAGATGCTCCTTCCAAACCCATCCTTTTTGAGATGTGTTTCCATTAAGAAATTCAAATGGAGCTAACATTGGTCATGACAAAGTTAAAATCTCTCAATTTCCACATTTGATATATGTTCTTTGTTCTATTGTGAATAAAAAATAGGTTTTTGAGACTTACAAATCATTGTATTCTG
>NC_084603.1:17121523-17123124 GCF_033807715.1 Cololabis saira
AAACATTTCAAAGATCTTTTCCAGTCTCAACATTCTGGTTCGTTTCAAACCCTCAGACAAAATGTAATGGTTTCTCAGTTTGGGATATGTTTTTACATGATCACTCATTGTCCTGTCCTTCCAGATCCTGCCAACCTTATCTGCCAGACAATCTACTCATTCCCCTCACCTGTGCTTCCCCGCCCATCTCCACACCTGGTTTCCATTGTCATCAGTTCCCCTTTAAATACTGGCCCACTTCCACATGCCCACTGCCAGATTGTCTAGTGTTCATGCCTAGCTTTCCAGCGTTCCTGAGTCTGTCTGTTTCTGCCTGCCTGCTACTTTGCCTGATTCCCGGTTTTTGGATTTTTGCCTGCCCCCTTTGGATTTGTCTACCTGTCTGACCGGTTTTTGACTCCTGCCTACGTTTGACCCGATTAAAGCCTTTTTGGACTCCGATACTCTGTTTGGTGTTGTGCTTTTGGGTTCTCTGTCTTTTGAGCTGTGACACAAAAACTGGTTCACCCCAAGGACAATACTCCCTATAGATAGATCCATAAAATGCTGTTCTGTGTGGCATTGTATGGATCTTTATGTCTGAGAAACTAAACCACTCCACAAATGCATGGTACAACACAGAACAGGCTGCTCATCAGGTCAAGATTCAGCTGTCCACCTGCATCCCAGGGACTTTTTCAGGACAATATTGTACACGTTGTGAGCACACAAGACTGATGGTTTGTAAGAAGAGTAAAGGAGGCCATCAAAGAAAAATGTTCCTCAGAGAAATACTGGAAGAGATTTGAACATTCTCTCTGCTCCAGTGCATACTATCATTACATGATTCATGTAATCTGAAAGAATACCAGTCTTCTTCAAACCATAGCTCCAACAGTTGTGCCAGCGGTCACATGCATAATGAATACTTTGCTTTGCCTCAGGTACATTCTCGTCTGCCACAGCAAGCTACAGTCATGCCACTTCTAAAAAAACCCTGCACTCAACCCCTCTTGGGTTGAAAATGATTGGCCAGTCTCTCTGCTTTCCTTTATTTCCAATGGGAAGTGTCTAAACAGGTCACTGAATTCCTCACACAAAATAACCTTCTCAATATACACTCACCGGGCACTTTATTAGGTACACTTTGCTAGTACCAGGTTGGACCCTCTTTTGCCTTCAGAACTTCCTTAATCCTTTGTGGCGTAGATTCAACAAAGTTACATAAAAATTCCTCAAAGAGTTTGGTCCATATTGACATGATCGCATCACGCAGTTGCTGCAGATTTGTCGGCTGCACATCCTTGATGCAAATCTCCCGTTCCAACACATCCCAAAGGTGTTCCATTGGATTGAGATCTGGTGACTGTGGAGGCCATTTGAGGACAGTGAACTCATTGTCATGTTCAAGAAACCAGTCTGAGAGGATTCGCGCTTTATGACATGGTGCGTTATCCTGCTGAAAGTAGCCATCAGAAGATTGGTACACACTGTGGTCATAAAGAGTTGGACATGGTCAGCAACAATACTCAGGTAGGCCGTGGTGTTGACATGATGCTCGATTGGTACTAATGGGCCCACAGTGTGCCAGGAAAATATCCCCACACCATGACACCACCACC